>NW_027362763.1:572276511-572496511 GCF_046119375.1 Phyllobates terribilis
CTTAGCTTAGTGTAATAGTTATTGAGCACAAGCTTCTGGTGCCATGTTTCATTGGAAAAATTACAAAAAAGAGTGAAAAATTTAAACTAGTGGAATCTTCAATCTTTTCTGTTAAGCTACGCTCACACTAACATATTATACAATCCATGTGTAGACTGCAGTGCACTGATTGATGGCAACTACACAATTGCTCATATAATTATAGTAGCATGGAATTTGGTAGTATAAGTGCAAGCAGGTACACTCCAATTTAATTCTTCGTACTCATCCTTTTGAAGGGAGTATTTCTCCCTCTCTCTAGCTGCAGTAGAAGCAGCTTATGAACCAGCTGTAACACCAGAAGGTAGCTCCTGCAGGAGTGATTTTCAAGTAAGAAGCCTTGACAGATGCTGGCAAGAAAACAGGGAAATCAGCAGTAGCTGCAGGGCAGACAAAGCCAGGATGCAGGCCAGGGTCTGTCAGGCCAATCATCAGATGCAAGTAGTCAGTAAACAGGCGGTTTGCAGACAAGAATAGTTAGGAAACATGCTGGAGGTCAGGAAACAATCAGGTAGACAGAAAGCAAGATTTGATGATGTTCAGTCAAGGAGCATTGCTCAACCAACAGACAAAGCCATTTATGTAGACATGTAGACAATTATTCTAAAATCACATTCATATAGAGTTAATAGTCATGGTTTACAGATATCAACCTGAAAAAAACACACTAGCATCTCAGAAAATAAAATATGTAATTGCAAACAACATGGGCGCTAACAAGAGTGCTGTCACATGCTATGTATTTTTGAGCGTTATTACATGTATCAGGAAGGTATAAACAATTAATATAGACATTAGTGATGAGCGAGCATGCTCGCTACTGCTCGGTGCTCGCCCGAGCATTTCACTGCTCGAGATGCTCGGCGCTCGCAGAGTATTTCCGGGTTGCTCGGGCCGGAGCTGGGGTCCTCTCTCTGCATGTTTGGCGCTCTTTAGAGAGCCAATGAACATGCAGGGATTGCCTGCCATGCACTGTAATGCCGTAGCCATGTTGGTTATGGGCATTACAGTGATTGGCTGGCCGCACAGCGTCATCAGGTCTATATCAGACCTGGCGCCGCCATGCTCGTCACAGTCACTCCGGATCAGACAGTGTAGGGAGAGCTGCTGCTGCGTCAGGGAGAGATTTGATCGCATATTAGGTAGTGTAGGGAGAAAAACCGTACATCACACATATCCATCTTAACAAACAGTCCTTCCATCTGCAGAGATATCAGGCAGGCAGGGTGTATAGGTAGGCAGGCAGGGTGTATAGCAGACTGCAGTGCATATAGCACAAGAGGCTCCATTCCAATTCTGCCTTCTGCTGCTGTTAAATATTTCTATAGAAAGGCCCAGGTCTCAGGGGCCAGGAATACTTTTCTTTGGATCTTAATCCTCATTATTTGCTTAAAAAGCAATCCAGAGAACACCGTTTTTTCTGCGCCATTTGCTTGTTGGCACTGCAGAATACAGCCAGGTCCTTTCCATATTAGAGCGCTAGAAATCCAGCTATTTAAAACTCTGTTTTCTCCGTCAAACGGATCACATATACGTTGTCAGAAAATACTGCCATTTCTGGCCACCATTAAAAATTTCCTTTAGTATGTCATTGAAGCAATTTACACCAGTTTGCTGTTCAGACTACTTACCTACAGGCCGGGTATAAACTCTGTTTTCTCCGTCAAACTGATCACATATACGTTGTCAGAAAATACTGCCATTTCTGGCCTCCATTAAAAATTTCCTTTAGTGTGTCAGTGAAGCAATTCACCGCAGTTTGCTGTTCAAAGTACTTACCTACAGGCCAGGTATTTAAAACTCTGTTTTCTCTATCACACGGATCACATATAAGTTCGCTCCAAACTCAGTCATTTGTAGTGAGCATGGAAGCTACTGTCCTCCATTTAAAATGGGCCAGGCACGTGGCAAGGGATGGGGAACTGGACGTGATGGTAATGGTGCATGCAGAGGCCGAGGACAAGGCCGTGGGCAAGCCGAAATTGTGCCACAACAAATACCCACATCTTCTCGCCTGACCTTCCTGTCCCAATTTCTAGGGGACTGCAGCACACCACTATTTAACCCAAAGCAGTGTCAAAAGGTTGTTGGTTGGATAGCGGATAATGCTTCCAGTCACTTAGCCACCACCACCACCACCCTGTCTTCCACACGATCAAGTCTCAGTAGCCGTGAGTCTGGACCGCATATTCCTCACCCTGATCTTCCTTCCTCCCACCATGCAGAGTACCCAAAGACAACTGATCCCACACTTGGACACTCTGAAGAGCTGTTCATTTTTCCATTTATAGATTCGGGCCTCTCGCCTGGTCCACTTGAAGTGGGGCAAGAGGAGATCGCATGTAGCGATGCCCAAATATTTGAGCAGCCACGGTCACAGGAAGGCAACGGTGGGAAAGTGTCACAAGAGGTGGACGATGATGAGACACAATTGCCAGAAAGTCAGGAGGAGGACCAGGGTGCGGAAGTGGAAGACGAGGTGGTGGATGATATAGTAATTGACCCAACCTGGCAGGAGGACATGCAGAGCGAAGACAGCAGCACACAGGGGGAGGGAGGCAGAGCACCCCAACAGGCAGGGAGAAGCAGTGTGGTGGCCGTAGACAGAAGGCAGGCAACCGTTCCCCGTAACACCAACACGAAGGAGGTTGCCAGTACAACTGTTAGGTCTTCCCGAGTCTGGTTGTTTTTTAAAGACTCTGCCAATAACCCCAAAAAGGCCATTTGCACCACCTGCCAGGCCAGCATCAGCAGGGGATGCAAAACGACCAGCCTGACCACCACCAGCATGATCAGGCACATAGCAGCACAACACCCGACTTTGTGGGCCAAACCCCAGGGTCCAGGAACAGTGTCTGCGGGTGGCACCATTGCTTCTTCAGCTGTTGTGCATGCAAGCCAATCCCCTGTCCATGGTGCATGCGAAGACGCCTCCTGCCCTGCACCTGTCGTTGCACACTCTCAAGCAGCAGCATCAGGAAGCACGTCCATGTCCTTGTCCCAGCGCAGCGTTCAGTTGTCCATATCCCAGTCCTTGGAACGCAAGCTCAAATATTCAGCCAATGCCCCACGGGCCACACTACTAAATTCTCACATTTCACGACTGCTTGTGCTCGAAATGTTGCCTTTTAGGCTCGTGGAGATGGAAACATTCCGCAACCTGATGGCAGCGGCCGTCCCTCCGTACTTTCTCCCCAGCCGCCACTATTTCTCCCGGTGTGCCGTCCCCGCATTACACAAGCACGTGTCCCAAAACATTAGCCGTGCTCTCAACAACGCAGTTAACGGTAAAGTCCACCTAACCACGGACACGTGGACAAGTACTTGTGCGCAGGGATGGTACATCTCGCTGACGGCACACTGGGTTAACATAGTGGAAGCCGGGACCCAGTCGGAACTTGGGACGGAACCCGTCCTCCCGACGCCAAGGATTGCGGGCCCTCGGTCAATCAGGGTTGCCCCCACAATCTACAGCTCCTGCACCTCATCCTCCTCAGCCTCCTCCTCCTCTTCAGCCTCCATCTCCGAAATGACCACATCAGTCACAAGCTGGAAGCACTGCAGCACTGCCTTGGCCAAGCGGCAACAGGCTGTGCTGAAGCTAATATGCTTAGGTGACAAACCGAACAATGCCGAAGAGGTGTGGACAGCTCTGAAAGAGCAGGCAGAACTGTGGCTCACACCGCTGAACCTACAGCCAGGCATGGTCATGTGTGACAATGACCGGAACCTGGTGGCGGCTCTGAGGCGAGGCGAGCTCACACACGTACCATGCCTGGCCCATGTGCTTAACCTCATGGTTCAGCGGTTTCTCAAATCCTACACGGAGCTGCCGGATCTGCTGGTTAAAGTACGCCGCCTGTGTGCCCATTTTAGAAAGTTAGCTACAGCTTCCGCAGCCCTTGCAGTGTTTCAGAAGCATTTGCAGCTTCCGGCTCACAGACTGGTGTGTGATGTCCCCATGCATTTGAACTCTACACTGCAGATGTTGGGAAGGATTTGTGAGCAGAAGAGGGCAGTTGTTGAGTACCAGCATCAACAAGGCCGTCGGTATTCAGTTCAGACTCCACACATAAGATCTCAGGAGTGGACATGGACGTCAGACATATGTACCATCCTCCAAAACTTTGAGGACTCCACCAAGATGGTGAGCAGTGATGACGCCATAATTAGCATCACCATCCCACTTCTCTGTCTTCTGAAACGCTCTCTGCTCACAATCAAAGAGGATGCATTGCAGGCAGAGCACGATGAGATGGAGCAAGGAACCATACAGGGTGATTACACACAGCCAAGCCTCATCTCATCCCAATGTGGATTGGGTGACAATGAAGAAGACGAGGAGGAGGAGGAAGGACAGGAGCTAGTTTCATGCACTATAGACAGTACTACCTGCACAGCTGTCATACCATCTGTTCAGCGTGGATGGCCAGAGGACAGAGAGGAGGAGGAGGAGATCATGGTGATTCATCCTCTTGGTGATGACATGGAAGTCTTGCCTGTTAGTAGTCTGGCACGCATTGCTGAGTTTATGTTACTCTGCCTTTCCCATGACCCTTGCGTTCTCAAAATTTTGGGTGACAGTCATTACTGGTTGGTGACACTTCTAGACCCACGCTACAAGGAGAGCTTTCTATCTCTTATTCCTGAGGCGGACAGGTCTACAAAAATGGGGCTGTACCAGAAGGCCCTTGTTGCGGAACTATAAAAAAAATTCCCATCTGAAAATGCTGGCGGCAGAGGGCACACTTCGTTGGACAACCAAGGAATACAGGAGAGAGAGACACAACTTTAATCTAGCAGAAGCAGGGGAACACTGTCAAAGTTCTGGGAGAGTTTTCTCAGACCCTCCCATCGCACAGGCCCAGAGTACTCTCACAAGGAATGCAAAGTTTGGGAAGATGCTGACGGAGCACTTTGCCGACCGTACCAACGCCCTCTGTGATTCCTCTGTGCCTTATAATTATTGGGTATCCAAGCTGGATACGTGGAATGAACTGACTCTCTATGCCTTGGAGGTCCTGGCCTGCCCTGCCACCAGTGTTTTATCAGAGCGGGTTTTTAGTGCCGCTGGTGGAATTATAACTGATAAGCGCATCCGCCTGTCAACTGAAAATGCTGACAGACTGACTCTTATAAAAATGAACAAGGACTGGATTGGGCTAGACTTCTCAACACCACCGAATGATAGCAGCGTAACATAAACTCAAATCCAGTGTCTTTTCTTGGAAGGTGTATTCCCATGCACATTTTCGCACCCACACATGGGTATACGCTTCCTGATTTTGTCTATTTTCTCTTGTCCTCCTCCTTCTCCTCATCCTCCACCACCATATCACCAGGGTGACCTAGGAATGGCGTAAAAAATAAACGCTAGGGCTGGGGTTGCGGTTAGGGTTGTGCTAATGTTAGGGTTGGGGTTAGGGTTGGGCTAGGGTAGGGTTAGGTTTGGGGTTAGGGTTGTTTTTTTTTTCAAAAGTAAAAAAAAAAAAAAAGATGACGATATGGCAACTATTGTTGAACGCAAGTGCTCGCTACTTGAGTTTGCATCGGGTGCTCGTGTATGCATTGAGTATCGCGGGTGCTCAAGTCTCCGCCCCATATGCTTCGCGGCCAAAAAAAACTTACGGGGATTGCCTGCCATGTACGAGCGATCCCCTCATGTTTTCTTTGGGGTGTCTACTAACCGTGAAACATGCGAGTGGGGACTCGAGCATTTCACTTGAGCACCCGTGATACATCGTGCATACCTGAGTAACCGATGCAAACTCAAGTAGTGAGCACTTGCGCTCAAGACTAATGACAACTTATTCAATATGATGACCTAATGTTATCAAATTCTGTGTCGTACCTCTGGGTTCAAAATGTTAACTATACCCCTTGATAAAATCTTTGAGGGGTGTAGTTTCACTTTTGGGGGGTTTCCACTATTTAGGCCCATCAGGGGCTCTCCAAACGCGACATGGCGTCCGCTCTCGATTCCAGACAATTTTGCGTTCAAAAAGTCACACAGTGCTCTTTCCCTTCTGAACTCTGCCGTGCGCCCAAACACTGTATTTTCCCCACATATGGGGTATTGGCGTACTCAGGAGAAATTGCACAAAAGTTTTTGGGGTCCATTTTCTCCTCTTACCCTTGTGAAAATAAAAAAATTGGGGCTAAAACATTATTTTTGTGGAAAACGTTTGATTTTTTTATTTTCACGACTCCATGTTATAAACTTCTGTAAAGGACTTGGGGGTTCACGGTGCTCACCACACATCTAGATAAGTTCCCTGAGGGGTCTAGTTTCCAAAATGGTGTCACTTGTGGGGGGTTTCCACTGTTTAGGTACATCAGGGGCACATCCGCTAATTATTCAAGCAAATTTTAAAATCAAAAAGTCAAATGGCGCTCCTTCCCTTCCGAACCCTGCCGCGCGCCGAAACAGTGGTTTTCCCACACATATGGGGTATCTGCGTGCCCAGGGGAAATTGCACAACAAACTGCATAGTACAATTTCTTCTGTTACCCTTATGAAAATTCAAAAGTGGGGGCTGAAAAACATTTTTGTGGGAAAAATGTGAAAATTTTATTTTTACGGCTCAATGTTATAAACTTCTGTGAAGCACCTGGGGGTTCAAGGTGCTCACCACACATCTAGATAAGTTCCCTGAGGGGTCTAGTTTCCAAAATGGTCTCACTGGTGGGGGGTTTCCACTGTTTAGGCACATCAGGGGCTCCCCAAATGCAACATGGCGTCCGCTAATTATTCAAGCAAATTTTACATTCAAAAAGTCAAATGGCTCTCCTTCTCTTCCGAAACCTGCCGTGAGCCAAAACAGTGGTTTTTCCCCACATATGGGGTATCTGCATGCCCAGGGGAAATTGCACAACAAATTTTGGGGTCCAGTTTTTCCTGTTACCCATTGCGAAAATAAAAAAAATTGGGTCTAAAGTAACATTTTTGTGAACAAAGTTAAATGTTAATTTTTTTCTTCCACATTCCAAAAATTCCTGTGAAGCACCTGAAAGGTTAATAAAGATTTTGACTGTGGTTTTCAGTACCTTGAGGGGTGCAGTTTTTAGAATGGTGTCACTTTTGGGTATTTTCTGTCATAAAGACCCCTCAAAGTGACTTTAAATATGATGTGGTCCCTAAAAAAATGGATTTGTAAATTTTGTTGGAAAAATGAGAAATCGCTGGTCAAATTTTAACCCTTATAGGTCCCCAATAAAAAAAAATTTTGGTTCCAAAATTGTGCTGATGTAAAGTAGACATGTGGGAAATGTTATTTATTAATTATTTTGTGTGACATATCTCTCTGATTTAAGGGCATAAAAATTCAAATTTTGAGAATTGCAAAATTTTCAAAATTTTCGCCAAATTTCAGTTTTTTTCACAAATAAACGCAAGTGATATCGAAGAAATTTTACCACAATCATGAAGTACAATATGTCACGAATAAACAATCTCAGAACCAGGGGGATCCGTTGAAGCGTTCCAAAGTAATTACCTCAGAAATTGACAGTGGTCAGAATTGTAAAAATTGCCCTGGTCATTAACGTGCAAACCACCCTGGGTTGTAAAGGGGTTAAATTCTTAGTGGGGGTTTTCCTAATATTGGTCAGCCGTTGGACTCACTGCATACCCTATAACTGTATAGCAGACCCTCTCCTTTCTAATGGGAGCATGTCGTACCTTGTTACTGTGGCACTGCTCCGTGTATCTTTAAATTCTTAGTGGGTTTTTTCCTAAAATTGGTCAGCTGTTGGACTCACTGCATACCCTATAACTGTATAGAAGACCCTCTCCTTTCTAATGGGAACATGTCGTACCTTGTTACTGTGGCCCTGCTCTATGTGTCTTTAAATTCTTAGTGGGGTTTTTCCAAAATTTTGTCAGGCTTCCAGTCACAGCATGGGCATTACCACTAAAGGAGACCTATAATGGAAACATTTTTTTAACTGAGACCCTCCTCTATGTCTCTTCAAAGGGGTATTGGGTTGCGTCCAAATTTTTGGCAGCCCTTGCAGTCACTGGATACGCAATAACAGTATAGGAGACCCACTTGTTAATAATGGGAACAACAAAGCATAGCCGGCTGATGGCTCTCTAACAATAGCTAAGGCCGACTGCTGGCCTTTTAAGAATAGTAAGGGCCGTCTGATTTCCCTATAAAAATAGGCTTTATGACTTTCAGAGTCCCTCCATCATCAATAAAAAAAGGATGTGTCTGATGATGTGTCACACACCACATTGCCAGATAAGGTTGTAAAATGTTAAAATGACATTTCCCGGTGAATGCATTTGTCTTAAAAAAATAACGTAAAAAAAACAAAACAATAGGATCTTTCTTTAGTAAAAAAAACAGCGTCACCAATTTAACCTCAATGTAATCACATTGTTCAGCTCATGCACCTCCTCCTCCATCTCCGAAATGACCACATCAATCACAAGCTGACAGCACTGCAGCACTGCCTTGGCCAAGCGGCAACAGACTGTGCTGAAGATAACATGCTTAATGCTTAATTGACAAACCGCCCAGTGCTGCAGAGTTGTTGAAAGCTGTAACACAGCAGCCTGATCTGTGGCTCTCACCCCTGAACATACAGCCAGGCATGGTCGTATGTGACAATGGGCGGAACCTGGTGACGGACAAATGACAGCCGGGGTAGATACGGTTTCCCTCTATGCCAGTCCTTTCACCAAGCTAAAGAATATGGCTGTGGTGAAATACAACTCCCACTGAGAAGCTGTTTCAGATTGAAAAACATTGTGCCCACCAGAGGATTTGATTCTGAGGGCTAACCTTTCTCACCCGCTCAAGAGCCCCATAGCAGCTGCAAAGTTAGCGCTATCATGAACTCTCCTGAGGTAGAAGCCAAGGCACCCCAGAAGATTCTCTGGTGGGACCGTCCAACCCTGCCGAGAAGCAGTCCAGTCTAAGAAAAGTGTGTGGGAAGGTTCCTGGACACTCTATGGCTGCTTTTTTACTGAGGAGGAAACACACACAAACACAGGGAGAACATACAAAGTCCTTGCAGATGTTGTCCTTGCTGGGATTTGAACCCAGGATCCCAGCGCTGCAAGGCTTCAGTGCTAACCACTGATCCAATGTGCTGCCGTCCACCCTCTAATATCTAACAGGCGGGAGAAACTTGTACCTACTGCCACTCTATCTTCAGCTCCTTGTGAGAAAATGTATTTGGGCAGCCACTAAGTCTACCAAATAAAATTCCTGAGAAGGAAATTGGGGATGGCTTCACTACTGGTACTGGGGGGCAGTGCTAATACCATGGCTTCGTACCATAGTTTGCTGGAAATATTCCAGGCTGGTAGGAGGCAAGCAAATTCCCACAGAAAACTACCAGCAGTAATGTTCAGGCCATATTTCAAGTGCAAGCAGCTTTAGAGGACTTCCTGGGAGAAATGACAAACAGGGTACATACGGTTTCCCTCTATGCCAGTCCTTTCACCGAGCTAAATTCAACTCTTAGCAAAAAAAGTTGTGGACTGGCTCCATACCATCCCTGGCCACATTCACCTGTCCATGTGTTTGTGGTTAGGCGGTCCTCCCCAGTAAGTGCACTGGGGAGGGCACGGGTAATGTTGTTGGACCCGTGCTTGTGGAAGGCGGAGGCAATACCGGGAAATATAGTGGCGGCTGGGGACCGATTATGGACACCTGGCCTCCGCCAACATGAGGTTGTGAAAAGGTTCCGCCTCCACGAGCTTAAAAGGCCATATTTCAAGTACAAAGAGCTGCCCAGAAATCTGGCAGTTTAGTGTTGCGGCCTGTGGGTGGGTGGGTGGCTGGCTGCATACTTGCACTTGCATTCCAAGTAACAGAAAACTAAGCAGATGGTGGCCTCTAACATCATCATGGCCTCACCTCAACACTATGAACTTTCCTGAAGGAGAAGCCTGGGCTTGCCGGAGGAGTCTCCGGTTCTCTGGTGGGCACGTCCAACCCTGCCGAAAAGCAGCCCTGGCTAAGTAAAGTGTGGGGGATGGTTCCCGGACACTCTATGGCTGCTTTTTTAATGTGGATCGGCCATGCTTATGCATGTTATTTCTCAAAACGCATTACAGACCAGGCCATTGTCCAACTCTGTATTCAAGAAATTAAATGCGCAAAGAAAGATGTGTGTGTGTGTGTCAAAGCTCCACCGACAAGTGCGAGTTGATGTTGGACGGGCTGCCATTGCTTCTGCAACAAGCTCAATTACAGGACTTCCTGGGAGAAATGACAGGCAGGCTACATACGGTTTCCCGTTATGCCAGTCCTTTCGCCGAGCTAAAAACAACTCTTAGCAAAAAAAGTTGTGGACTGGCTCTGTACCATCCCTGGCCACATTCACTTGTCCATGTGTTTGTGGTTAGGTGGTCCTTCCCAGTAAGTGCACTGAGGAGGGCAGAGGGACCCGTGCTTGTGGAAGACAGAGGCAATACCGGGAAATATAGTGGCGGCTGGGGACCGAGTATGGACACCCGGCCGCCGCCAGCATGAGGTTGTGAAAAGCTTCCGCCTCCACGAGCCTAAAAGGCCACATTTCAAGTGCAAGCAGCTGTCAAAAATTTGGCAGTATAGTATTGCACCCTGTAGGTGGGCGGGTGGCTGCCTGCATACTTGCGCTTGCATTCCAAGAAATGGGGTAGGGACAACTTAACGCTACAGTGGGACAAGGACGTGGACGGTGATTTTTGCAAGTCTGCAACGACGGGTGCATGGCGGGAGGCATCTTCGCATGCGCCAAGGATCACTTATGATGGGCACACTTTTAGGCAGTGACCTGGGAGTCAGAGATGCTTCCAGAGGTCTTCCCCATGCTGTTCCCATGTCTTTTCAGCACTGAATGCATGTGTCTGATGATGTGTCACACACCACATGGCCAGATAAGTTTGTAAAATGTTAAAATGACATTTCCTGGTGAATGCATTTGTCTTAGTTGAAAGCAATTCAAAAGTGCAAAAATGCATCAAAAACGCTACATGTGAACATAGCCCAAGTTGTGGAGGAGTATTTTTGTTTTTGGTTATTTATTTTGCCTTATATACAAGTCATTACCCTGGAAAGGATGTTCCTTAACATAATTCCCAGGAAAATCCATTTTGGTTACGTTTTTGTATGTTTTATTGTGAGTCAGTAAAAGTGGCATAATACTCTGACCACGTTGCTGACAGCAGTGATCTGGGATTAAGAGATGTTTCCAGGGGTCTTCCCCATGCTGTTCCCATGTCATTTGAGCACTGTTCCCATCGATTTGGGCAAATTTTAGGGCCTCTGCAGACCGCCGGGGGGAGCCGCCTGAAAAATGCTCGAGTTTCCCATAAACTTACATTGGGCTCGTTGCTCGGGTCGAGCACCCGAGTATTCCAATTTGCTCGACCCGAGCAACGAGCACCCGAGCATTTTAGTGCTCTCTCATCACTAATAGACATCTGAAATGAGTTCAGTGTTTCTTTAACAGCAACTATTATATTGTTGCTTTTTGAAAACTTGCTACATTAGATAATTTTTAGGCACCAACATCAAAATACAAAATAGAAAATCAGGGTCCTCAGTGGTCACAACTGCAAGCAAATAAAATACCACAGAATAAGCTCTCATATTATCAGTTACTGATCTTGTCAACTGTTACAGAATTTCAAGGAGTGTAATATCTGTTCTTGCCTAAGCAAAATATTAATAGTTGCCTGAAAACCATATTTCTACGCAAATTTTTACACACTCTCTTTCCAAAAACCAACATACTGTATATTCATAATTTCTTTGTCTTTGCTTTTGTTTTTTAACTTTGTAAAAAGGGGGGTGTGGCTCCCCTTTTTTGGACTGGCATTTTGTTTAAACTGCTTTCCACCGGCAGGTGTTTGAACAGTTGGGTCTGGCTTTTGCTATTTTGTTTTCTACTGACTCATAGTGAGGAAAATTACAAGAGTTACTTTGCCACAATGGGATGGATTTTACTCTTTTTTGAACAAAATAGTGTTAACTAAGTACTCTAGGTTATTTACATTTACTACTAATGTTTATTTACTTATGTGGCATCCCAGTACCCTTTCTACTACTGCTAAATGAGATTTGTAATGGGAATTGATTGATATATGCTAATATAGACTTCAATTTCCATCTATTCCCTCTCCTTTCCCATTTCAATAATGGGGCAGTTGGAGGGTGGTTTACCTGTATAGATGATGAAGTTTTGGCGGGATGTATGTACGACATTATGGCGTCGGATGTGCGTGCGCGCTCTTTGACTCAGATGCCGCCGCGCAGTCTCCGTTGGTCTCGCGCGCAAGAGTCATGGGAAGTGCACCTCCTGACCTGTGCGTGTCATCGCGGGGACCCGGATTCTGCGTGCGATACGGCCTCTGAGATTTGAGTGCATGCGCCAAAGAGTCCGATGCATTAGTCACACCTGGAGACTGTGGACACTATAAAAAGGGAGCCAAAACACTCAGTACACCAGACAAGACACTCCCCTTGAAAAAGGTGCAGTAATCACCGAAACGTGCGTACAGGCACTAGACTGGACAGGCAAACATGCTGACAAGGTAATGATTACACTGATGTGGTGCAACTACTAACCATCTTTTAAATATAAAATACCATATATTCATTATCACTTGCTGTAACTTTGAATCATTGGCTGTGATAAGCTGACCTATGGATCAGCTTTCATAGTGTGTTCCAAGCATCTTTATCTCTACATAGTAGACCAATAGTTCTAATCACTGTGATCACTTGATCCAGGATAATAGATGCGGGTGTGGCGCCCCTGAGGGTTCAGTCGCCATAGAGATACTGCACCTCACCCCGAGGTGTGGTGTCTCCCTTCTCTCAGGTGAGGAGGGAGTGCCGCACGGAACCCCAACCACCTACATCCAACACTACACTACTCCAGGCCAGCAGGAGGGGCAAGATGCAATGTAGTTTTCTGCTGAGCCCTGTCCCTGGCTGGAGTAGGGGGGAACCCAAAGGTAGGCGGAACCAATAGTGGGTGTGGGTGGAGGAAACAGATACACGGAGCACATATACAGAAAGTATATAATAGGAAGCCATATTAGGTCTAGAGGAGTGAAGTTCAGTTCAGCACAGAGTGCAGTTCTAGTGAGGGCTCAGTCAGAGCTCTGCTCCACAAGTAAGGGCCCAGGATAGAGGCCCGGAGGGGAGCAGGGAGCAGGCTCCATTCTACTTAAAGGATCCCAGGGGGTACGGCGCGTGCAGGACGGCACCCGTACGCTCCGCTCCTGGCAGGTGATCAGGAGGGATCGGATGCTACACTCAAAGCCCCAGGGGGTCAGGTTAGTCCCGGATCCGACTTACAGGAAGGACTTCAGCATACCCGAGCGGGAATGAGAGTGAGCAGCGTAGAACAACGGTGAGAAGGACCGAGTGTGAAAAGGGTCGAGATAGGTACATATGAAAGTGGAGTTCTGCCAGGCATTCCTAAATTTCCTGAGAAAGGAATGAACCCCTGCCTGGTGAATGCAGCGCGACGAGGGAGGCCTTCACCTGCAAAGTGCATTTGTGAATTGTCTAAGAACTGTAAGTAAAACCTTGGACGACTGCATCGAACAGCCTCTGTCTGTTTCTTCACCGGCACCACTGATACTCCCCGCACTACAACGCCCAGCACACCATTCCACCATTTACTTACAGTGGTGGCCAAAAGTATTGGCACCCCTGCAATTCTGTCAGATAATACTCAGTTTCTTCCTGAAAATGATTGCAATCACAAATTCTTTGGTATTATTATCTTCATTTAATTTGTCTAAAGCCAAATTGGATATAATTCCACACCAAACCTAAAAAAGGGGGTGGACAAAAGTATTGGCACTGTTTGAAAAATCATGTGATGCTTCTCTAATTCGTGTAATTAACAGCACCTGTAACTTACCTGTGGCACCTAACAGGTGTTGGCAATAACTAAATCACACTTGCAGCCAGTTAACATGGATTAAAGTTGACTCAACCTCTGTCCTGTGTCCTTGTGTGTACCACATTGAGCATGGAGAAAAGAAAGAAGACCAAAGACCTGTCTGAGGACTTGAGAAACCAAATTGTGAGGAAGCATGAGCAATCTCAAGGCTACAAGTCCATCTCCAAAGACCTGAATGTTCCTGTGTCTTCCGTGCGCAGTGTCATCAAGAAGTTTAAAGCCCATGGCACTGTGGCTAACCTCCCTAGATGTGGACGGAAAAGAAAAGTTGACGAGAGATTTCAACGCAAGATTGTGCGGATGGTGGATAAAGAACCTCGACTAACATCCAAACAAGTTGAAGCTGCCCTGCAGTCCGAGGGTACAACAGTGTCAACCCGTACTATCCGTCGGCGTCTGAATGAAAAGGGACTGTATGGTAGGATACCCAGGAAGACCCCACTTCTTACCCCGAGACATAAAAAAGCCAGGCTGGAGCTTGCCAAAACTTACCTGAGAAAGCCTAAAACATTTTGGAAGAATGTTCTCTGGTCAGATGAGACAAAAGTAGAGCTTTTTGGGAAAAAGCATCAACATAGAGTGTACAGGAAAAAAAAGAGAACACGGTCCCTACAGTCAAACATGGCAGAGGTTCCCTGATGTTTTGGGGTTGCTTTGCTGTCTCTGGCACTGGACTGCTTGACCGTGTGCATGGCATTATGAAGTCTGAAGACTACCAACAAATTTTGCAGCATAATGTAGGGCCCAAAACACACTTCCAAAAGCACTATAAAATGGTTTGAGAGAAAGCACTGTAGACTTCTAAGGTGGCCAGCAATGAGTCCAGACCTGAATCCCACAGAACACCTGTGGAGAGATCTCAAAATGGCAGTTTGGAGAAGGCACCCTTCAAATATCAGGGACCTGGAGCAGTTTGCCAAAGAAGAATGGTCTACAATCCCAGCAGAGCATTGTAAGAAACTCATTGATGGTTACCGGAAGCGGTTGTTCGCAGTTATTTTGGCTAAAGGTTGTGCAACCAAGTATTAGGCTGAGGGTGCCAATACTTTTGTCTGGCCCATTTTTGGAGTTTTGTGTGAAATGATCAATGATTTGATTTTTGCTTCATTCTCTTTTGTGTTTTTTCCTTGCAAGCAAATTAAATGAAGATAATAATACCAAAGAATTTGTGATTGCAATCATTTTCAGGAAGAAACTGAGTATTATCTGACAGAATTGCAGGGGTGCCAATACTTTTGGCCACCACTGTATCTACACTGCCCTGAGGCCCGCTCCACCTGTGGCGAGCTGTACCATCTTTAGCTGCCTTGTCACCGGCCTCAGAGGACTGCTGCAGCGCTGGTGACCTTCACCAGACACCACAGGTGGTGTCACGAATTTCTCCGAACTTTATTAGTAATTGCTACCCCTTTTGTGCACTGTCCGCCCTGGGCCAGCCACTGTGATATACATATACTGTCCCCAAACAGTAAGGCCCACGGGGGCGCGACATCCCAACTGGCGCCATGAACAGGATGCGTGAGCAGCCCGTACCAGCGGGTGAAGTGTGCCTAAGCAGTTGTGCTGTGATACTAAATGTGGCGCCCGCCCCAGAAGAACGGGCGCCATGGTCTGCATGTCAAAAGACAACAAAATGGAACCTCCCATCGTGGGCCAGGTCCCAGAATGGCGCCGAAATCAGGCCCTGCCCCTTGCAACAGTGACTGTCCGCATAGATTTGTCCGTCAAAGCGGGGGGGCCATCACGGGGAGTGACCGACAGTAAGTTGCCATGGGACCGGCCCCAAAAGTAGAAAGGAGGCGGAGAGAAAGAATGGAGATGGGGGGTGGTCTCCACCTGTCTGGTCAGACCGCACCCGGCAGCCGAGATGGAAGCACGCGAGAGCCCAACCTCCGCCTCAGGCCTGCCGTTGCAGCAAGTGACCCCCCTCACCGAGGTGGGAGAGAAGATGTCCCCGGAGGACGTGGAGTTCCTCGAGAGTGAGATTCTCGAGCTGGGCCAGCAGGTCGAGCAGGCCCAGCAGGCAGCGATCGCCACATGGAAAGGTGAGCTACTGCATAAATTAAAGGCACGCCGGAAGACAGCACCGGAAGTAGGCAGTGGTGTTCCAGCCCTGGCGGAGAACCAGGAGGCCGTGAAGAATCTGGGAGCAGGTAGGAGAGAACCCCCAGTCCCGGGCGCTGCCAGCGCCGACCTGCTCCTAGGCCTCCTTCCCCCGCCCTCACCATATGCCGCCATGCCCTGGTGGGAACAAATGTGCAGCCTGGAACCCTCACCCCTGGGCGCGGAAGCAAAAGGCCACCCACCTGGAGCCGTCCCGGAACTGCCGCTCCCAGGCGCTGCACCGGAAGATGACATATATAGCGCCTATCCGGAACCGTTATTCCCGGGCGCTGAAACCGCGAGTCCACTACTGCTGGAAGCCCTCCCGCCACCTCCGGCACCCCAGTGGGTGTGCGGAGCGCCGGCCTTCGACTGGTCCACCCGGACGAAGGACCCGCAGCCATACCTGCTGCTCCCGACACGAGGGGTTGGGTTGGGATGGGGTTCCCACGGGAGACCGAGGCCGAAGCACTACAAAGGCAGGAATTCTGCAAACGGGAGCTCCGGCAGCTCGAGAGGGAACGACGCGCGCGGGCGGCACGCAGTGAATGCCTGGAGGCCCGAGACAAGGCCGCCAAGGTGCAGATCCGCCAGGCGGAGACAGCCAACCCCAGCCCACGTGAGGAAGGCCTCATCGTAAAATTCAACCTCCAAGCTGGATGGGGCTTCATCCGAAGCCCCGAATTTAATCGGGACATTTTTGTGAACCAGAAGGATGTGGAGCCCAAGCTGGAAGAGGGCGAACCCGACCGGAACCTCTACCCTGGGGATCATGTCACGTTCACCCGGCATAATGATGAACGTGGCTGGTATGCCCTGCAGGTGTACCGCATCCCCAAGGATAACCCCCGTCAGGAATTCCCTCGTGACCCAGCTGGGTCAGGGAAGCATCAAGAATACCCCAGGAGGGGTCCCCAGTACTAGGCTTAGTACTGGGATTGCAAATAACTGTTTATAGTCACCCGTTCGGGTGCTGTGTTGTTTTTGCCGAGTTTACCATGTTGACTTTATAATAATGTTTTCTATATAGTGTGAAGTTTTCTATAAATACCCGTCAGGGTACACAGGCTGAGGACTGTGAGCAGCCGGACGTTGACTTTGTATATAGTTAGCACACCCTCTTGGTTTTATACTTAAAACATAGTACCTCAGAACAAAAACCCTTTTGGCGTGGCAGAAGACAAGGTCCAGTATCTGGATCAGCTATGCCCTGCAGCCACGCCCAGGGCCTATGTTGAGGGTTTGGAGCGGGTCCCTCATACTGCTAATGTTGCACCCTGGTGCAGGAACTTTCTTGAAAAGTGCTCTTATAATGTTTTATGAGAAAAGTATTTTGCAATGCAACGTTTAAAGAAAATGTACCTCCCATAAAGGGAAGAAATGTTTTATAAAATTTTTTGCATGTCATTTATCCCTGTTTTGCTTTATTCCAGCCCGCGGACGTGCTGTGTTTTACCGGGGGGGAATGTGGCGCCCCTGAGGGTTGAGTCGCCACAGAGATACTGCACCTCACCCTGAGGTGTGGTGTCTCCCTTCTCTCAGGTGAGGAGAGAGTGCCGCACGGAACCCCAACCACCTACATCCAACACAACACTGCTCCAGGCCAGCAAGAGGGGCAAGACGCAATGTAGTTTTCTGCTGAGCCCTGTCCCTGGCTGGAGTAGGGGGGAACCCAAAGGTAGGGGGAACCAATAGTGGGTGTGGGTGAAGGAAACAGATACACAGAGCACATATACAGAAAGTATATAATAGGAAGCCATATTAGGTCTAGAGGAGTGAAGTTCAGTTCAGCAAAGAGTGCAGTTCTAGTGAGGGCTGTTCAGACAAACAGTCCGGGAGCAGAGGCTCAGTCAGAGCTCTGCTCCACAAGTTAGGGCCCAGTATAGAAGCCCGGAGGGGAGCAGGGAGCAGGCTCCATTCTACTTAAAGGATCCCAGGGGGTACGGCGCGTGCAGGACGGCACCCGTACGCCCCGCTCCTGCCAGGTGATCAGGAGGGATCGGTTGCTGCACTCAAAACCCCAGGGGGTCAGGTTGGTCCCAGATCCGACATACAGGAAGGACTTCAGCATACCCGAGCGGGAATGAGAGTGAGCAGCGTAGAACAACGGTGAGAAGGGCCGAGTGTGAAAAGGGTCAAGATAGGTACATATGAAAGTGGGGTTCCGCCAGGCATTCCTAAATTTCCTGAGAAAGGAATGAACCCCTGCCTGGTGAACGCAGCGCGACGAGGGAGGCCTTCACCTGCAAAGTGCATTTGTGAATTGTCTAAGAACTGTAAGTAAAACCTTGGACAACTGCATCGAACAGCCTCTGTCTGTTTCTTCACCGGCACCACTGATCCTCACCGCACTACAACGCCCAGCGCACCATTCCACCATCTACTTATCTACACTGCCCTGAGGCCCACTCCACCTGCTGTACCATCTTTAGCTGCCTTGTCACCTGCCTCAGAGGACCGCTGGTGACCTTCACCAGACACTACAGGTGACGTCACGAATTTCTCCGAACTTTATTAGTAATCGCTACCCCTTTTGTGCACAGTCCGCCCTGGGCCAGCCACCGTGATATATATATACTGTCCCCAAAGAGTAAGGCCCACGGGGGCGCGACACGGGGATCACACATGGAATTCTATCATATATTGTGCAAGGCAATTTGCACTAGATCAGGACCCAAGAGTTACTTCAGGTGTTTGCTTCCTTCATTATGTCCTTTTTCTGTTCTTGTTGTGAACCGTTGCTGATACCTCTATATAATTAAGAAGGAATTTTCCTTGTATGCTAATGCTAATGAGCATGGCTTGTTTTTAAATGTATGTTTATCAGTGTAAATGTGTTATTTAATAAAATGATGACTTAGCCAGATTGTGATCAACTATTCTTTGGTCCTTTATGACTCTAAATGGTGCTTTGTAGGGTTAATGAATTGTGAGTCTTTGTGGTCAACAATGAATTGGCTTGTCCGGGATTTTATTGTTTTCAATAAATGAGATAGTTGTTGTGTGGTAGTAGATTTGTTCCATTTTGTGTGCTGAGTTAGGGGATATAATACATTGCATTGTAAATTGTACTCTCCTGCCATCTGCTGGCCAATGTGTGTGTATGAAGTAATGATTATTCTCTTCACAACAAGTGGCCATGGCAATGGCTGGGAGGAGCCTCTGTGCTCAGGCCTCACTCTGACTGAACTCTAGTACAGACCAGTTGTGATAAAACCAGAAAAATATTCACCAAACTAAATTGGTAATAGGGTATATATATTTACCAGAGAACCATAGACAGAAAAAATACCCAATAAAAATTTACTTTTAATAATTATCCTTAAAAGTGTACTCTATAGTACAAGTGAGAAAAAACTACACATATATCTCAAAAACAGGATACCATGTAAGGAGAATATAATATGAAATTAGCAATTAATTCAGACAAACTTACTTATGTGTGTGGCATCTTTTGACTGTGTAGGGATACCTAGGGAAAGGAGAGGGACAGCCTCCGAGGAGCCGGGACACCATCTGAACCTTAGGGTGAAAAACACTCCGCTGTTAGGTAGGGAGAGCAATCTTATTAGGCGCTATCCAGGGTAAGTTTGTCTGAATTAATTGCTAATTTCATATTATATTCTCCTTATATGGTATCCTGTTTTTGAGATATATGTGTAGTTTTTTCTCTCTTGTACTATAGAGTACACTTTTAAGGATAATTATTAAAAGTTAATTTTTATTGGGTATTTTTTCTGTCTATGGTTCTCTGGTAAATATATATACCCTATTACCAATTTAGTTTGGTGAATATTTTTCTGGTTTTACTTCAGAGTATTATGGCTGGATTTTTGTCGGGACCTTTAAACACTAACAGATGGTTGGACGAGGCTAAGGAAGTTTTTTCAGGGACTGAGTGTGGGGTCAATATTTCAACAGAGCCCAGTATTAAGAATGTTTTTGCGGATTTACTAGAAGTCTATAAGGAAAACATCAAGTCATGGTGGGAGGTCCAATCACTGGACAATTATATAAAACAAGGGATAGTGCCACGAGGCCTAAGGATTAACTTGCTACCAGCACATAGGAGCAGGTCAGTTTCACTTTTATCTAAGTGGGAGAAAGAATCTACAGCCTCATCTTTGAGGTTTATGCAAATCCTACTAGAGGAAGAAAACGTCACTTTTGAGAAGTCTGCAGCCACCCTTAAAGAGCAGATAGATAGGGCCCTTAACTTCAAGTCCGCATTGGACTTCTCCACAAGAGAAGAAGCACTGAGGGTGTCAGTAGAAAAATATCAACTCGTTCTGAAAGATAGAAAACATAAACGGTTCACTAGAGATTTGACTGATTTTAGGGAAAAACGAGCATATCCTGCCCTAAATAGTAAGGGTGGCCCAACGACGGACATCTCCTCCTCTGATCTGGAGTCCTCTGATACTGAACGTACTCCGAAGGAAACCCCTGGACTGTCTAGTAGATCTAGGGGGCAAGGAAGGAGAGGGTTTGGTAGAAGATGGCAAAATCGAGGTTATTCAGGCCAGGGTCCATCTTTCTCCACATCACCATCTATGGGATTATCCTCTACTTCAACTCCCTCTTTTTTAGAGAACAGGGAAGCACGCTACAATTTGCGGGAAAGAATGGTGAATTACAATCGTTAGCCAATAAGATAATACCACATCGATTACATGCAGGTAATGATAGGAATGTGATAAATTTGTCCTCACACACTCTTACAGAGATTGAACGAAGGGTCTTAGGGACAGGACTGTCCTTTGTACCAACGACTCGCTTTGACCCTTTTTCGTGGGTTAAAGATATTCACCTATTCTTGAGGAATTTGAGATGGAGAAAGTTTTTTGCACTCAATGACAAAAATAAATGTTTACAATTGGGCATCTCAATGGAGGATCTCCAGGATGTTCATCTCTTAGCTGAACTTGAAAACGAGGGCACTCGTGGATTGGGAGAGGGCCCTTTCTCGGATTTAAAACCTAAAAGTAGTAAAATGCCACCTGTAGGAGATATTGGTAGTATAGATATTTTTTCGTCGTTAGTCACGGAGGAAATCAGGAGAATAAATCCAAGGACACATAGGGTGAACCCCAATCTTACATTTGATGAACGGAGAGCATTACAGGATTTGAGTGGTGACACCTCCCTTATCATAAAACCCTCCGATAAGGGAGGGAACATAGTTCTTCTAGATTGTGATCAATATGTTTCTATGTGTATGAGTATTCTTTCAGATACCATGACATATCAGGTATTACAAGGTGACCCTACATCTGCTTTTATGAGGACCTTATCTGACATTCTGCAACAAGCTAGACAAAATAATCTGATTTCATTGAGTGAACTGAATTTTCTGCTTCCAAAATTTCCTGTGATTGCAACTTTTTATGCCCTTCCTAAGGTTCATAAGGGCTATCCACCATTGAAAGGGAGGCCAATAGTTTCAGGTGTGGATGCATTGAGTCAAAACTCGAGCATCTATCTTGATCAGATGCTTTGATCTTTTGTTACAGCTCTCCCGTCCTATCTGAGAGACACAACAGATTTATTAACAAAATTGGATGACATTACAGTTGATCCTGGTACTATTTTGGTTTCCATAGACGTGGAGGCATTGTATTCTAGTATCCACCATACGGCTGGTCTGATGGCAGTGGAGTCCTTTTTGAAAACAAGGGGAAACCACTTGATCCCACACAACGAATTCATTCTTCAGTTGCTTGATTATGTTCTTACGCATAATTTTTTTCTTTTTCATGGGAGATTTTACCAACAGCTCAGGGGCACAGCAATGGGGAGCCCCTGTGCCCCAACTTATGCTAATTTGCTCCTTGGCTGGTGGGAGGACAACATAGTCTTTGGGGACGGGGATGTCGTCGGGGGCCCCCACATTCAATTTTGGGGCCGATACATTGACGACATCCTCGTCCTCTGGACTGGAGATGAGGAGTCCTTCATTGGGTACATACAGCGCCTCAATGAAAATGATTTGGGCCTTAAATTTACTTATGAGATAGGAGGTAAAAAGATTGCCTTTTTGGATGTTATAATATCAATTGATGAATCTGGCTCATTGAGATCATCTATCTTTAGAAAACCATCAGCAGCAAATAGCCTATTAAAATGGGATAGTTATCATCCGGTTCCTTTGAAACAAGGGATCCCTAAAGGCCAGTTTTTAAGATTAAGGAGAAATTGCTCCTCTACTTCTGACTATTTTCATAAGGCTAGGGACCTTAAGGACCGTTTTTCTGATCGGGACTATCCAACAAGGGTGATCAATAGAGCATTTAATCATGCCTTTAAACAGGATAGATCTAAATTACTGGTGTCTCACTCCAGGCCCGAACAGACCTCCCTTATTAGGCTAATTGGAACCTATGATGATCAACATCCTAGGATTATGACAATCCTGAGAAAATATTGGGGTATCTTGAGGACAGATTCGGTTGTTTCCAAATGGATTGCTGACTATCCCTCTGTCACCTTTAGGAGAGGCAGATCTGTCAAAGATCACTTAGTACATAGTCACTTTGTGCCCCCCAAGAAGGAGGGAACCTGGTTGGATAGGAGGTCTACTGGTACTTTTAGATGTGGACAGTGCACTTATTGTCGTTATGTCTCCATCTCAGATACATTTGTGAGCTCTGTAACTGGACGCACCTATAGGAACAAACATTTTGCTAATTGTAAAACAATAGGTGTCGTCTATGTATGTACGTGCACTTGCCCAAAAGACTATGTGGGAAAAACCAGAAGACAATTTAAAGTACGTATTGGTGAACTTAGGTGACATCCGAAACAAGCGAGATACTCCTCTAGCGAAACATGTCAATACACACCATGGAGGTGATTTAAATTCTATTACATTTCGTTCTATTGAAGTGGTGAGTCCCTCAGTGTGACAGGGGGACTGGGATAAAAGAATTCTGCAGCAGGAGTCCAGATGGATTTTCTGGCTCGAATCTCTGAATCCCGGGGGTATTAATGAACAGTTAAGCTTTTCTAGCTTTGTATAGCCTTACTGTTGTTTCAATTAGCCTTACGGACAAAAATCATGATCAGCCTTTTTTATATATCTATAGATAGTCCCGGTGTGTGTATTCACCATACTGGTTGACTTTAATACTGGCCTAGTTACTCACACATAAGTGGATAATATGCTACCTATTACCCCCCCCCCTTTTCTTTGGGGATGGATGCACATCTTTTTAATTATGGTGGAATATTCAGCTCATCTTGTGATTTTCCTGGTCTATTGTTTTGTGGTAGTGATTGTTTCTTGCATGTTCCCATTGAACTGAGAGTAGCGGTATCCTCCATGCAGATAGTGAAACGCAGTCTGCGTTCCACCTGGTGGTTCCAGGAAGTGAAGTAAAAAGCAGGAGGATACGTACTTTGCGTACGCATTCTTCGTACGATCCCTTAGCTAATACCCTGGGCTACGCAATCGGAAATGACGTATTACGTTGGGACCAGAAGTGACGTTAAACACGGTGGTACGCTAGTCCCTTAAAGCTTGCGTCTCGTAGTCAGGGTAACGCGGGGATTGATCACAGGTGAAATTAATCTCGTGGCACATGGCATTCCACAGATATATAGGGATGAATCCCACCATTGAACATGCGGTTGGACTCCGGTATACAAGGAGCTATTATGCGAGCATCTATTAGGGCTCATCTCCTCTAATATTTCTTGTCCCCTGATGAGCCCCACATTGAGGAGGGGGTGAAACGCGTAGGGACGAAGGGACTAATCCTAAGGAATAACTTTACTGCTGATGATTTTACACCAGTCTGAGGGACCTTGAAAATTGATGCCTGGAGTGATGTTACTATTTTGGGGAGTTCTGAAT
Source organism: Phyllobates terribilis (assembly GCF_046119375.1). Taxonomy (NCBI): domain Eukaryota; kingdom Metazoa; phylum Chordata; class Amphibia; order Anura; family Dendrobatidae; genus Phyllobates; species Phyllobates terribilis. Next base: position 572,300,435 of record NW_027362763.1, read on the forward strand.
TGTGGATTGACTATATTCAGCTATGCACAAAAAAGACATCTAATGGACACCACTCAAGGCACTGTGTGAATCTCAGATGGACTAGAGATTAAGATAAATTTATTACTATTTCTTATTTGGTCTGACTAGTACACATTTCTACCTATTCCAGTGGGTTGGGACGAAGGGATTAATTATAACCTTATTTGCAGATGACTTTACACCAGTCTGAGGAATCTTATAATATTGATGTCTGGAATATTGCTATTATAGCTTTGGGAAATTTTGTATTGTGGATTGACTACATTTAGTTATTGTACTAAAGGCCAACTAATTGATATAATTTATGGCATCGCTTGAATCTTAGTTTGATTGGGGATGAAAATATTCTTAATATTTTTTTCGGATTCGCTCTGACTGGTACACATTTCTATCTATTTATATTAGTGGGCTACTGTAAATCAAAAACCTTCTATTTGTGCAACTATATCTATTTTTGCCCACTCCCCACTGATATGGTATTGTTGTATTTTTTTATATTGAGCATGTCAATTATGACATGAATAGTCTACAATTGGTCCATTTATATGTATGTGTGTGGCATCTTTTCACTGTGTAGGGATACCTAGGGAAAAGAGAGCGACAGCCTCCGAGGAGCGGGGACACCATCTGAACCTTAGGGTGAAAAACACTCCGCTGTTAGGTAGGGAGAGCAATCTTATTAGGCGCTATCCAGGGTAAGTTTGTCTGAATTAATTGCTAATTTCATATTATATTCTCCTTACATGGTATCCTGTTTTTGAGATATATGTGTAGTTTTTTCTCACTTGTACTATAGAGTACACTTTTAAGGATAATTATTAAAAGTTAATTTTTTATTGGGTATTTTTTCTGTCTATGGTACAGACCAGTTGTGGGCAGTTCCTGCTGCCTCAGGAAGTTATAGGAGAGACATTATTCTCTCAGAAAAGAGTTTTCAATGCCAGTCTACGCTGTGGGGACATTTTTCCTCACATAATCTCCTTCACTAAAAGAGTGAAGTGTCTTCCAGTCAGGAGAGAGAATGCTTCAGCACCCTGAGAGGCCATAACAATGCTGGTCTCATGAGCAGAAAGCCATTACTTTCATATGCACAATATACTGTGAACTTTGCCTGTAAGAGAGACTGTACCCTGTTACCTCCTTCAGTAAAATTAATATGTTTACAAGTTCACCTGCGTGTCTGGCTACTTGAGTTTGCACAAACATCACGGGCACCCAGACACCACCGCTAGAGGAGTGCCCCCGGGGGGGTCCTATACCATCCACAAGTGCCACCTCCCGCTTTTGAAATTGTTGTCTACACGAGGGAAGCGTTGAGGGGTCCAGCGACCCACTTCAGCTACAGTGACATCATTATCTGCTGCCAGTAAGACTACACACCCCAGCTGGCCCTTCTGCCTCCCCAGTGGCCCACCACAATTTGTGGTGTATGAACAGGATTCATCTGTGTGCCTGTATTAGAGACTCTGTTCGATTGTGAGCAGTCACCTCAGTATCTACGTCATGAGTGAACCGAGTAACAACAGCCAAGCTGGTGCTAACAGCCCTGCTGTGCCTGTTGCGTGCAACATGCCATTCCCTGTCCCATTTTATCCTGGGACACCCTGGTTACCATGCTACAAGGGGGAGCTGCACACCTTCATGGACTTCCGTGACAAGTTGCTGGCTCTCTTTCTTTTTTACCCCCTCTCACCAGAACAGCAAGTGCAGATCCTGTTGGGTCAGCTTGAGGGTGCTGCTTCCAGGAAAGTTCGATCCTGGCCCCCAACAGAGATGAAAACGCCAGAGCAAATCCTTGCAAAACTGAAGGATGCCTTTGAGGATACATCCATCTCTGAGGTCAAGATGAGATTCTTTGCAAGATGACAACAGCCACGTGAGACCTTAGAGGACTATTCTCTATCCCTCCAAGAGGCTTTCTCCGCTGTTCTACAGGTTGACCCCCGTGAAAGTGTGGACTCTGACAAAATATTGATAGACTGCTTCATAGAGGGTACGGTTCTGAACTGTCCCAGAGCCAACTCTGCATGCTTGCTGCACAACATCCCAGCTTCACCTTTGCAGACTTCAAGACCCTAGCCATCCATGTCCTCGGCAATGAATATATACAGGGAAACTATGTCCCTTTTGCTCCTCTAGCTGGGTCTATTCCTGCTGCCCCTCCATCTTTCCAGATGACATCGCCAGGTACTATGCAAGCTACACAAGCTGCACAGACTCCTGCTGTGGACTCCAAGGCATCCCTTGAGGCCCGTGTAGATGACATTGCCAGAGGACTCGAACAAGTCTCTCAACAGATCAAAAATCTGATTATTTCACCTTCACGCTCCAGTGAGCAAGCGCAGGACAGAACTCTCTCTCCTGAGCCTCCACCTAGAAGTTTACGTCCAGGCAAGGCTGCTCACTGTAAGAGACCATTCTGTCAGCACTATCACAGATATGGACACACCGAGGCCCAGTGCTATCAGTTAAATGGGCCACCCCTTGGCTGAGGACCGCCCCTTGGGAGGAAGAAGAAAAGGTCCAGAGGGAGCATCCATGTGGGTGCCTCACTTCATCTCACCCTGCCCGCACATAACTGTCACTGTAAACGGTGTCCCTCTGAAATCTCTCGTCGACACTGGCTCACAGGTAACTACTTTGCAGAAGCGGGCATATCTTGAACATTGGGACTTTAGAGACTTAAATAACCCTCCAGATGTCTGGATGAACATTATAGCTAGTAATGGTCAACCCATACCTCACCAGGGTTACTGGGAGTCCACTATTCGGATTGGGGACATTAAGCTCCAAAAACAGGGTGTCATTGTAACTGATGTAGATGATGAGGGTTTTGCTATAATGGTTCTAGGCATGAATGTACATAGAAATTGTTTTCCAGAAGTCTTGTCTGCATTGCATGCCTCTCTCCCTAAAGCTACATCTTTTGATCAGCGGACCATTCAGCATGCCATCCGTGTGCTTGTCGCCCAGCAGAAGTTTACAAATAGCAAGGGTGAAATTTGTCGTGTCCGCATCCGAGACACCCGACCGGTGATTCTACAGCCTAGTTCAGAAACCATGGTATGGTGCCGTGCCCGACCAGGTATTGAAAATCAAGATTATCAGGCTCTCCTTGAACCAATCCTAGTAGAAGGACAACCATTAGTGAAAGCTGCTCGCAGCATTGTAACTGTCTCCAATGGAAGAGTGCCTGATCGACTGATTAACTTAAGTGGCACACCTGTTAACCTTCACAAATTTCATCCAGTAGCGCAGTTGTCTCAACTCTCACCAGAATACATCATCTCAAGTGAAATAACTGCTAATCAACATTCTACCCAAGCTGCCCAAGACAGTAATAAAGTTACTTCAGACCCCTGGTGGACTAAGCTGAATGTTGGAGATGCCACTACTTCAGTAGAGAGAATCAATGGAGTTCTGAACATTGCCAAACATTATCATCAAGCATTCAGTAAGCACCCATTGGATTTTGGTAAGACTACTCTGATTCAGCATCTGATCCTCACAGGTGATCATCCTCCTATCAAGGAGTGACATCGTCCCATACCACCTGCGAAGTACCGGCCTGTCAAGAAAATGCTTCAAGACATGAAAGAGACTGATGTCATACGTGAAAGTCAAAGTCCTTGGGCTGCACCGCTGGTCCTTGTAAAAAAAAAAAAGATGGCTTTATCCATTTCTGCGTGGATTACCGCAAATTGAACAACATCTCACACAAGGATGCCTACCCCTTGCTACGAATTGAGGAGTCCCTGACTGCTCTCGGATCTGCCTCCTACTTCTCCACTCTTGGCTTAGCCTGCGGATACTGGCAAGTTCCCATGGGGCCAGAAGACAGAGAGAAGACTGCCTTTACCACATCAATGGGGCTTTTTGAATTTAACTTTATACCTTTTCGGTTTGCAATGCCCCTGCTACATTCCAACGGCTAATGGAGAGATGTTTTGGCCACAAAAATTTTCAGAGTGTCCTCCTTTATCTTGATGATGTCATTGTCTATTCCCGGACATATGAAGACCACATTCACCATCTGTCTGAAGTCTTCAAGGTACTAAGCCAACATGGCCTCAAAATCAAGCCCTCCAAATGCCACTTGCTAAAACCATGAGTCAACTACCTTGGACATATGGTAAGTGTGGAAGGGGTACAACCTGACCCCGACAAAATTGCCGCAGTTCAAAACTGGAGAACGCCCACTACTGTCAAAGTAGTCCGAAGCTTTTTGGGATTTGCAGGCTACTATCACAGCTTTATTTCTCACTTTGCTCAAGTGTCTGAACCACTTACTGAGTTGCTACGGGGATGTCCCAAGGAAAACTACAACCGAAGGCTTCCAGTAGACTGGACAAATCGTCAAGAACAAGCATTCCAAACACTGAAAGCCCTTCTTACCCAGCCACCTATCCTGGCCTATCCTGATTACACTCAACCATTTCTTTTGCATACAGATGCTAGCCTCCAAGGGCTAGGTGCTGTTTTGTCCCAGGTCCAGGACAACAAGGAGCATTTGATTACTTACGCCAGCCGCAGCCTCAGAGGAACTGAGAAGAAAGACAGCAACTACAGTTCATTCAAGCTTGAACTGCTTGCACTTGTCTGGGCTGTTACAGAAAAATTCAAGGATTACCTGGCTGCCACACCCTTTACTGCCTACACAGACAATAATCCGCTGGCGCACCTGGATACTGCCTGGTTAGGAGCCATGAAACAATAATGGGCTTCACACCTAGCGAACTACAAATTCACAGTCATATACCGCAGTGGCAAATCAAATGTCAATGCCGATGCGTTGTCCCGGCTGCCTGTTGGAGAAGAACCACCCCGAGATGACTTCTGGGAAGAGGTAGAAATGCCTCCTTTCTATTCAAGATTTGCCCAACAGAGTGCCATCACTGCCTCTGCTGAAAAAGGAAAATCTCATTCCAAACCACCTGCTGAACCTCTTCAACAACTTTCCCTGTGGAAGAAATTACAAGAAGAGAGCAGAGTCCTGGGAGAACTCCGTGACTTCCTTACTACTGGAAGAGTTCCATCCCGGCTACGACAAGCTCATCCTGATGTGGAACTTACCCGCCTGTGTGTACTGTAGACAGAGGAAACTCCTATTTGTCCAGAAAGGGCTGATAATGAGAAACACTTTGGACCCTATCTCAGGCAACAGAATTCACCAAATACTCATTCCCCGGAGAGATGCACGGGTCATCCCTGAAGCCTACCATGATCGCTCTGGTCATTTTGGTGTCCAGAAAACTGAAGCTACCATCTAACGAAGGTTCTACTGGGTCAGTATGAGAGGAGACATTGAAAGTTGGTGGTGCCGAGAATGTCCCGCATGTAACATAACAAAAGATGGATGCTGAGATCAAAAAGCGCCCTTACAATCTATCAAGTCACAAAAACCAGGAGAAATTGTTGCTCTTGATCATGTGAAATTGGACCCAACTCGCTCTGGCTATATATATGCCCTCACAACGGTGGACCATTACACAAAGCTTGCCGCTATTGCCCCTGTCAAAGATCTTACAGCCAAAACTGCAGCTAAAGTCTTCTATACCGAGTTCTTCCAACACTATGGATGCCCAGACCACATCCTTACTGATCGCAGATTTGCCTTTGAATCTTAAACTTTTCCACAAGCTGTGCATGTACAGAGATTGCAAAAAACTGCTCAACACTGCTTACCATCCACAAGGTAATGGACTATGTGAAAGAGTGAACCAAGTCATATTCAGTACGCTGCGCACTGCTTCTGCTACCAAGATAACTGAGTAGCCTGAGATTCTGAAAGATCTTGTCCACATCTACAATAACGCCACCCATTGCTCAACTGGACATACTTCATTTTATCTGATGTTCTACCGACAAGGCCAGTTGCCTTCAGACTTGGCCCTAGGTGTACAAGTACCTGACACCATTAATCCTTTTCCACAAACGGACTGGGTGATTGAACACCACAGACGCATGGCGGAAGCCAAGGAAATTGTTGATTCTCATATGGAAGAAGCATGAAGAAGACAACAAGAAGACTATAATCAACATGTCCATGCCAAACCCCTACAAATTGGTGACCGAGTCTGGCTCCGAAACAACCATTGGACTGGAAAATTGAATCCACTTTGGGAAGTTGAACCATACACAATAACTGCTATACCCTTTCCACCGTCTGATGTGTACGAGTTATCCAAAATTGGTTGGAAACCCCAGACGGTACACAGAAACTGCCTAAAACTGTACCTCAAGAAAGAACTCCTGAGAAAGTGGCTACTACCCAAGTCAACTTTAATTGGAACACAGAATCCTCCAGATTCATCAGAAAGACTGCCGAGCCTCGCTGAACTTATCTTCACTCCACAATTTACGTTTCCGGGCTATTGTCAGTTCATTCCTACCTCAACAGAGAATACTTTTCTTCCACCTGAAGAAACCACAGACCCTGAACTAATCTGCAGCCAATGGACAGTACCTTTGAGGGGCTCTGAGTGGAGTACCAAAGGTATCCTACCTGCTTGGTACAGGGACTAGTTACTTCACCATATATACTTCTTGAGTGATATGCCCTCTTGGCATTTATATACTCAGATTTACCAGATTAATATGTGTTCTTTTTCTAGTTAATATAACAGTTCAAGGACTGTGCCTAGCTCACAAAGCCAAGAAATCTTAAACTTCATTAACCCCATTTACATGTAACATTTTTATAGTTATTACTCAGAATGTTGTTTATGCTCATGATTATCTACTATTGCATTTTTCCAAGGTATGGACATTTACATCAAAAGCCTAGAGACTCTATTCCCAACAATGTTTCTGAATATTTCTCATGTTCACATCCTATGTTAGTTTTACTAGTAATTATTCCATTTTGCCATGCACTTGTGTATCCCTGTATCCTCTGTATCCCTAACTTTGTCATTTGTACAAGGCTTCATCCTCCAACTGTTCGCAGAGGCTTTTCTTAAGAGGGTGGGTATTTGGCATCCCAGTACCCGTTCTACTGCTGCTAAATGAGACAGTTGTAGTGTGGTAGTAGATTTGTTCGATTGTGCGTACTAAGTTAGGGGATATAATACATTACATTGTAAATTGTACTTTCCTGCCATCTGCTGGCCAATGTGTGTATATGAAGTAATGATTATTCTCACAACAAGTGGCCATGGCAATGGCTGGGAGGAGCCTCCCAGCTCAGGCCTCACTCTGAGATCTGGAACAAACCAGTTGTGGGCAGTTCCTGCTGCCTAAGGAAGGGACAGGGGAGACATTATTCTCTCAGAGAAGTGTTTTCAATGCCAGTATCCGCTGTGGGGACATTTTTCCTCACATAATCTCCTTCACAAAAAGAGTGAAGTGTCTTCCAGTCAGGAGAGAGAAAGCTGTACATGGACTCTCCTTATCTCTAGTTATCCTGTTCGCTTCTAGCCAGGACCAGATCCACGTGGCTGCCACGCCATCAACTTTGCTTAAACCTACCCCCTGCAAGAGGGAACGGTGGGATAAAAACAGTGAGTACATCCACTCTTTAGTGTGTTTCCACGGAGAGCCAATCTGTGAAGGTCCCTCCATCAGTGTAATATTTCTTGGACTGTGCATAGCATTTATTCTACTAGCAAGTGAAGAGAACTCTCTCCAGCCGCCCTGAGAGGCCATAACCTCGCTTGTCTGATGAGCAGAAAGCCATTACTTTCATATGCACAATATACTGTGAACTTTGCCTGTAAGAGAGACTGTACCCCGTTACCTCCTTCAGTAAAATTGATATGTTTACAAGTTCACCTGCGTGTCTGGCTGCTTGAGATTGCACAAACATCACGGGCACTCCAAAACCTGCACCCAGACACCACCGCTACAGGAGTGCACCCGGGGATTCCTATGCCATCCACAAGTGCCACCTCCCGCTTTTTAAATTGTTGTGGGCATGAGGGAAGAGTGAGGGGTCCAGCGACCAACTTCAGCTTCCGTGACATCATTATCTGCTGCCAGTGAGACTACATACCCCAGCTGGCCCTTCTGCAACATCTGGCGCCTCCCCAGTGGCCCACTACACTTACTATAGAGTATTTGCTAATTTTTGTTTTATTTTAGGATCTGTTTGTTAAATGGCCACAGTATGAATGTTCACCTACTTTGCAACATATACAGTTGAAACCAGAAATTTACATACACTATATAAAAAGACACATATGTATGTTTTTCTCAATATCTGACATGAAATCAGAATAAACCTTTCCCATTTTAGGTCAATTAGGATTACCATCATTATTAATATTTGCCAAATACCAGAATAATGAGAGAGAGAGAATGTTTTAAGACATTTTTATTATATGCTGTGAAGTCAAAAGTTTACATTCACTAAGATTACTATGCCTTTAAACAATTCTGGACTGTCCATATGATAATGTCATGTGTTTGGAAGCTTCTGATAGTTTTTTTGGCAATGTCTGCATTAATTAGAGACACATCTGTGGATGTATTTTCATGCACACCTGAAAAACAATGCTTCTTTGTGTGGCATCATGGGAAAGTCTAAAGAAAGCAGCCAAGATATCAGGAAGAGAATTTTGGACTTGCACATTTCTGGCTCATCCTTCAGTACAATTTAAGATACCTGAAGGTGCCTCGTTCATCTGTACAAACAATTATATGCAAGTACAAACAAGATGGGAATGTCCAGCCATCATACAGCTCAGGAAGGAGACAGGTTCTGTGTCCCAGAGATGAACGTGCTTTGGTCCGACATGTGCATATCAACCCAAGGACAAAAGCAAAAGTCCTGTTAGAACCCTCCTTTTTGTTTTTCCATCTTGTGTTTTGCGGTCACGTGACCATCTGCCTTTATATTCCAGCTCCGCCCTTTTGGCTGTGCTGGACTTCAGTGTTGTTTGACTGTTTTGCTAGCCAGGTGCTTCGGTGCCTATCTCTGTCAGTTCGCTTGGTCCTTCTGGGACCTTAAGTACCTTTTTGTCAGTTTTTCTTTTTGTGTTCTGCAACAACTTTCTCTGTTCAGGAGGTGTCTCATTTTTGTTCCAGTGCTTAGTTCTTTTAGGTTCCCCTTCCCTTTATGCATTAGGTCTTCGTTCAGACTAGCCGAGGACTAAGGCGGGTCTGTTCGCAAGGAACAGGCAGCCCGCTACATCATAAGGATTCAGCTTAGTCTTACTGTAGGGATAGCTTTCCCCTTTCTTTCCTTAGTACTTTTTGCAGATCATAACAGAAGCCATTACTCCAAAAGAAACATAAAAAAGCCAGATTAATGTTTGCAAATGCACACAGGAACAAAGACCTTAATTTTTGGAGACATTTCCTGTGGTCTGATGAAACTAAATTTTAACTTTTTGGGCATAATGACCATCGTTACATTTGGAGGAAAAAGGGAGAAGCTTGGAAGCCTAAAAACACCCTCCCAACTGTGAAACACAGGGGTGGCAGCATCATGTTGTGGGGTTGTTTTGATGTAGGAGGGACTGGTATACTTCACAAAATAGATGGCATCATGAGAAAAGAAGATTATGTGGCAATACTGAAGCAACATCTCCAGACATCAGCCAGGAAGTTAAAGCTTGAGCAGAAATGGGTCTTCCAAATGGACAATAACCTGAAGCATACTGCTGAAATGGTAACAAAGTGGCTTAAGAATAAGAAAGTCAATGTTTTGGAGTGGCCATCACAAAGCCCTGATCTCAATCCTATTGAAAATTTATGGGCAAAGCTGAAAAGGCAGGTGTGAGCAAAGCGACCTACTAACCTGGATCTGTTACACCAGTTTTGTCAGGAGGAATGCACCCAAATTCCAACCTATTGTGAGAAGCTTGTTGAAGGATATCCCAAACGTCATTCAGTTTAAGGGCAGTGGTACCAAATACTAATGAAATGTATGTAAACTTTTGACTTTGTAGTAAGTAATATAAATCCCTTAAAACATTCTCTCTCTCTCTCTCTTATTATTCTGGTATTTGGAAAATATTAAAATTTATGCTAATCCTAATTGACCCAAAACGGAAAAGGTTTATTCTGATTTCATGTCAGATATTTAGAAAAAAATGCATATGTGTCTTATTATATAGTATATCTAAACTTCTGGTTTCAACTGTATACCAGCCATTTCTTTCATTTTTCTTTAGTGTTTTTGTACTTTGTACAAACAGGGGCATGGTTGCCCCTTTTGTGGACTACACATTTTGTTTATATAGTTTTCCACTGTCAGGGGTCTGAACATAGTGAGATGAGCTACAAGAGTTAGAGACCACCTCGATTGGGTACATTTTCTCATGGTAGGATGGCTTTTATGTTTTTTTGATCAAAATAGTGTTAAAGGAAACCTGTCAGGTCCCCCATGCCCTCCACAACCCAGCAGCATGTATGAGTGAGAACAAGGAATAAAAAAAAGCATTTAGAATGTCCTGGTTTGCTATGCTAATGAAGGCTTTGACTAGTCGATGGTGCGTTAGTTCCCCAGACTAGTCAGCCCTCTTTCCATGTTATCATGCCCCTGTGGGTAGGATAACATAATTTGCACGAGCAAAAGCATCGCCTCTCATGTGAATCTCGACCATGCATGCTGCTCATTCCGGCAGCGCCACTACATCTCTGAAGCCAGGTATATGCTTCCCAGCATCAGAGGCATGCACTGTGCATGACCGGAAGCCATCTTCTGAACTTCTGGTCATGCGTAGTGCACCTCTGAAGCCGGGAAGCGTAGACCTGTCTTCAGAGATGCAGTGATGCTGACGGAATGAGCGGCACGCATGTGCGAGATTTGCATGAGCTGCGATTACGCTTCTCATGCAAATTATGTTATCACACCCACAGGGGCGTGATAACATGGAAAGAAGGCAGACTAGCCTGGGGCAACTAATGCCCCATTGACTAGTCAATTCCCTCATTAGCATAACAATCGGGGACATTATAAATGCTTTTTTTATAATTTGCATTTACCATAAATAAAACGTTATCTATTCACTATAGGATATTTGCTAGTGATGAGTAAGCACTAAAATGCTTGGGTGCTTTATTGCTTATGACGCGTCCCCTGGGCCGTGGGGTACTCGGTAGCCGGGCCGGTCGATGCTGGGGGATGTCACGGTGGCAGTGACCTGGTCAGTGACCCAGGGTGGTCAATTAAAGGGGAATAAAGTAAAAGGGAATAAAGTTTTAGAGATAAGGTTCATGACGCCACCTGTGGTATGCGACTATATGGGGCCGCCACTGCAGTGCAGATCCACTGGAGCTGATGGTGACGCAGCAGAGTTGGTTCAGCTCTCCACAGGCATAGCTTAGCTCCAGGGCATTGTATGATGATTTTATGAGGTAGATGTTGCTGGTGCTGTGTAGTGCAAGGCTGGTGATGGCGCATCAATAATTCCAGGACACAGTGGGGTGCAGTCTTCAAGGTTTACTCACAGTTGTTCAAGACTCCAGGTTACCAGGGCCAGTGTGTAACCTCCCACATAGTCCTGTGTTCACCAGGGAAGGGGTTCAGCAACTCTCAAGTCTCTCAGGAGCACTTAAACGGGACCCCGCTTTATGTTCCTTTCACGGTCGTCTTCCCTGCGCTGGCTCTCACCCTCCTGCCCTGCACCTCATGATCAGTGTCCCAAACCGGTAGCCTCGGGTCTTGTCGGGCAACGTGCTGTTCCCTGGACCCTATGCGGCCACCTTTTCGGCTATATAATCGTGGTGGTTGGCTACTGCACCTTGCAAATACAGCAGACTCCGGTATTTAGCTGAGCCTGATTATTCTCCAATAGTTTAGGGGCCAGTCCCCTCTGCGGCCTGATCCCTCCTCGTCCGTGTAGATTCGGGCACACGGGTGGCTTCCTGCACTTCCCATGACTCTTGCGCGCGAGACCAACGGAGACTGCGCGGCGGCATCTGAGTCAAAGAGCGCGCACGCACATCCGACGCCATAATGTCGTACATACATCCCGCCAAAACTTCATCATCTATACAGGTAAACCACCCTCCAACTGCCCCATTATTGAAATGGGAAAGGAGAGGGAATAGATGGAAATTGAAGTCTATATTAGCATATATCAATCAATTCCCATTACAAATCTCATTTAGCAGTAGTAGAAAGGGTACTGGGATGCCACATAAGTAAATAAACATTAGTAGTAAATGTAAATAACCTAGAGTACTTAGTTAACACTATTTTGTTCAAAAAAGAGTAAAATCCATCCCATTGTGGCAAAGTAACTCTTGTAATTTTCCTCACTATGAGTCAGTAGAAAACAAAATAGCAAAAGCCAGACCCAACTGTTCAAACACCTGCCGGTGGAAAGCAGTTTAAACAAAATGCCAGTCCAAAAAAGGGGAGCCACACCCCCCTTTTTACAAAGTTAAAAAACAAAAGCAAAGACAAAGAAATTATGAATATACAGTATGTTGGTTTTTGGAAAGAGAGTGTGTAAAAATTTGCGTAGAAATATGGTTTTCAGGCAACTATTAATATTTTGCTTAGGCAAGAACAGATATTACACTCCTTGAAATTCTGTAACAGTTGACAAGATCAGTAACTGATAATATGAGAGCTTATTCTGTGGTATTTTATTTGCTTGCAGTTGTGACCACTGAGGACCCTGATTTTCTATTTTGTATTTTGATGTTGGTGCCTAAAAATTATCTAATGTAGCAAGTTTTCAAAAAGCAACAATATAATAGTTGCTGTTAAAGAAACACTGAACTCATTTCAGATGTCTATTAGTGATGAGAGAGCACTAAAATGCTCGGGTGCTCGTTGCTCGGGTCGAGCAAATTGGAATACTCGGGTGCTCGACCCGAGCAACGAGCCCAATGTAAGTTTATGGGAAACTCGAGCATTTTTCAGGCGGCTCCCCCCGGCGGTCTGCAGAGGCCCTAAAATTTGCCCAAATCGATGGGAACAGTGCTCAAATGACATAATATGAAATTAGCAATTAATTCAGACAAACTTACTTATGTGTGTGGCATCTTTTGACTGTGTAGGGATACCTAGGGAAAGGAGAGGGACAGCCTCCGAGGAGCCGGGACACCATCTGAACCTTAGGGTGAAAAACACTCCGCTGTTAGGTAGGGAGAGCAATCTTATTAGGCGCTATCCAGGGTAAGTTTGTCTGAATTAATTGCTAATTTCATATTATATTCTCCTTATATGGTATCCTGTTTTTGAGATATATGTGTAGTTTTTTCTCTCTTGTACTATAGAGTACACTTTTAAGGATAATTATTAAAAGTTAATTTTTATTGGGTATTTTTTCTGTCTATGGTTCTCTGGTAAATATATATACCCTATTACCAATTTAGTTTGGTGAATATTTTTCTGGTTTTACTTCAGAGTATTATGGCTGGATTTTTGTCGGGACCTTTAAACACTAACAGATGGTTGGACGAGGCTAAGGAAGTTTTTTCAGGGACTGAGTGTGGGGTCAATATTTCAACAGAGCCCAGTATTAAGAATGTTTTTGCGGATTTACTAGAAGTCTATAAGGAAAACATCAAGTCATGGTGGGAGGTCCAATCACTGGACAATTATATAAAACAAGGGATAGTGCCACGAGGCCTAAGGATTAACTTGCTACCAGCACATAGGAGCAGGTCAGTTTCACTTTTATCTAAGTGGGAGAAAGAATCTACAGCCTCATCTTTGAGGTTTATGCAAATCCTACTAGAGGAAGAAAACGTCACTTTTGAGAAGTCTGCAGCCACCCTTAAAGAGCAGATAGATAGGGCCCTTAACTTCAAGTCCGCATTGGACTTCTCCACAAGAGAAGAAGCACTGAGGGTGTCAGTAGAAAAATATCAACTCGTTCTGAAAGATAGAAAACATAAACGGTTCACTAGAGATTTGACTGATTTTAGGGAAAAACGAGCATATCCTGCCCTAAATAGTAAGGGTGGCCCAACGACGGACATCTCCTCCTCTGATCTGGAGTCCTCTGATACTGAACGTACTCCGAAGGAAACCCCTGGACTGTCTAGTAGATCTAGGGGGCAAGGAAGGAGAGGGTTTGGTAGAAGATGGCAAAATCGAGGTTATTCAGGCCAGGGTCCATCTTTCTCCACATCACCATCTATGGGATTATCCTCTACTTCAACTCCCTCTTTTTTAGAGAACAGGGAAGCACGCTACAATTTGCGGGAAAGAATGGTGAATTACAATCGTTAGCCAATAAGATAATACCACATCGATTACATGCAGGTAATGATAGGAATGTGATAAATTTGTCCTCACACACTCTTACAGAGATTGAACGAAGGGTCTTAGGGACAGGACTGTCCTTTGTACCAACGACTCGCTTTGACCCTTTTTCGTGGGTTAAAGATATTCACCTATTCTTGAGGAATTTGAGATGGAGAAAGTTTTTTGCACTCAATGACAAAAATAAATGTTTACAATTGGGCATCTCAATGGAGGATCTCCAGGATGTTCATCTCTTAGCTGAACTTGAAAACGAGGGCACTCGTGGATTGGGAGAGGGCCCTTTCTCGGATTTAAAACCTAAAAGTAGTAAAATGCCACCTGTAGGAGATATTGGTAGTATAGATATTTTTTCGTCGTTAGTCACGGAGGAAATCAGGAGAATAAATCCAAGGACACATAGGGTGAACCCCAATCTTACATTTGATGAACGGAGAGCATTACAGGATTTGAGTGGTGACACCTCCCTTATCATAAAACCCTCCGATAAGGGAGGGAACATAGTTCTTCTAGATTGTGATCAATATGTTTCTATGTGTATGAGTATTCTTTCAGATACCATGACATATCAGGTATTACAAGGTGACCCTACATCTGCTTTTATGAGGACCTTATCTGACATTCTGCAACAAGCTAGACAAAATAATCTGATTTCATTGAGTGAACTGAATTTTCTGCTTCCAAAATTTCCTGTGATTGCAACTTTTTATGCCCTTCCTAAGGTTCATAAGGGCTATCCACCATTGAAAGGGAGGCCAATAGTTTCAGGTGTGGATGCATTGAGTCAAAACTCGAGCATCTATCTTGATCAGATGCTTTGATCTTTTGTTACAGCTCTCCCGTCCTATCTGAGAGACACAACAGATTTATTAACAAAATTGGATGACATTACAGTTGATCCTGGTACTATTTTGGTTTCCATAGACGTGGAGGCATTGTATTCTAGTATCCACCATACGGCTGGTCTGATGGCAGTGGAGTCCTTTTTGAAAACAAGGGGAAACCACTTGATCCCACACAACGAATTCATTCTTCAGTTGCTTGATTATGTTCTTACGCATAATTTTTTTCTTTTTCATGGGAGATTTTACCAACAGCTCAGGGGCACAGCAATGGGGAGCCCCTGTGCCCCAACTTATGCTAATTTGCTCCTTGGCTGGTGGGAGGACAACATAGTCTTTGGGGACGGGGATGTCGTCGGGGGCCCCCACATTCAATTTTGGGGCCGATACATTGACGACATCCTCGTCCTCTGGACTGGAGATGAGGAGTCCTTCATTGGGTACATACAGCGCCTCAATGAAAATGATTTGGGCCTTAAATTTACTTATGAGATAGGAGGTAAAAAGATTGCCTTTTTGGATGTTATAATATCAATTGATGAATCTGGCTCATTGAGATCATCTATCTTTAGAAAACCATCAGCAGCAAATAGCCTATTAAAATGGGATAGTTATCATCCGGTTCCTTTGAAACAAGGGATCCCTAAAGGCCAGTTTTTAAGATTAAGGAGAAATTGCTCCTCTACTTCTGACTATTTTCATAAGGCTAGGGACCTTAAGGACCGTTTTTCTGATCGGGACTATCCAACAAGGGTGATCAATAGAGCATTTAATCATGCCTTTAAACAGGATAGATCTAAATTACTGGTGTCTCACTCCAGGCCCGAACAGACCTCCCTTATTAGGCTAATTGGAACCTATGATGATCAACATCCTAGGATTATGACAATCCTGAGAAAATATTGGGGTATCTTGAGGACAGATTCGGTTGTTTCCAAATGGATTGCTGACTATCCCTCTGTCACCTTTAGGAGAGGCAGATCTGTCAAAGATCACTTAGTACATAGTCACTTTGTGCCCCCCAAGAAGGAGGGAACCTGGTTGGATAGGAGGTCTACTGGTACTTTTAGATGTGGACAGTGCACTTATTGTCGTTATGTCTCCATCTCAGATACATTTGTGAGCTCTGTAACTGGACGCACCTATAGGAACAAACATTTTGCTAATTGTAAAACAATAGGTGTCGTCTATGTATGTACGTGCACTTGCCCAAAAGACTATGTGGGAAAAACCAGAAGACAATTTAAAGTACGTATTGGTGAACTTAGGTGACATCCGAAACAAGCGAGATACTCCTCTAGCGAAACATGTCAATACACACCATGGAGGTGATTTAAATTCTATTACATTTCGTTCTATTGAAGTGGTGAGTCCCTCAGTGTGACAGGGGGACTGGG
Organism: Phyllobates terribilis; assembly: GCF_046119375.1. Classification (NCBI taxonomy): domain Eukaryota; kingdom Metazoa; phylum Chordata; class Amphibia; order Anura; family Dendrobatidae; genus Phyllobates; species Phyllobates terribilis. The sequence goes on from NW_027362763.1 coordinate 572,316,868, forward strand.
ATAAAAGAATTCTGCAGCAGGAGTCCAGATGGATTTTCTGGCTCGAATCTCTGAATCCCGGGGGTATTAATGAACAGTTAAGCTTTTCTAGCTTTGTATAGCCTTACTGTTGTTTCAATTAGCCTTACGGACAAAAATCATGATCAGCCTTTTTTATATATCTATAGATAGTCCCGGTGTGTGTATTCACCATACTGGTTGACTTTAATACTGGCCTAGTTACTCACACATAAGTGGATAATATGCTACCTATTACCCCCCCCCCTTTTCTTTGGGGATGGATGCACATCTTTTTAATTATGGTGGAATATTCAGCTCATCTTGTGATTTTCCTGGTCTATTGTTTTGTGGTAGTGATTGTTTCTTGCATGTTCCCATTGAACTGAGAGTAGCGGTATCCTCCATGCAGATAGTGAAACGCAGTCTGCGTTCCACCTGGTGGTTCCAGGAAGTGAAGTAAAAAGCAGGAGGATACGTACTTTGCGTACGCATTCTTCGTACGATCCCTTAGCTAATACCCTGGGCTACGCAATCGGAAATGACGTATTACGTTGGGACCAGAAGTGACGTTAAACACGGTGGTACGCTAGTCCCTTAAAGCTTGCGTCTCGTAGTCAGGGTAACGCGGGGATTGATCACAGGTGAAATTAATCTCGTGGCACATGGCATTCCACAGATATATAGGGATGAATCCCACCATTGAACATGCGGTTGGACTCCGGTATACAAGGAGCTATTATGCGAGCATCTATTAGGGCTCATCTCCTCTAATATTTCTTGTCCCCTGATGAGCCCCACATTGAGGAGGGGGTGAAACGCGTAGGGACGAAGGGACTAATCCTAAGGAATAACTTTACTGCTGATGATTTTACACCAGTCTGAGGGACCTTGAAAATTGATGCCTGGAGTGATGTTACTATTTTGGGGAGTTCTGAATTGTGGATTGACTATATTCAGCTATGCACAAAAAAGACATCTAATGGACACCACTCAAGGCACTGTGTGAATCTCAGATGGACTAGAGATTAAGATAAATTTATTACTATTTCTTATTTGGTCTGACTAGTACACATTTCTACCTATTCCAGTGGGTTGGGACGAAGGGATTAATTATAACCTTATTTGCAGATGACTTTACACCAGTCTGAGGAATCTTATAATATTGATGTCTGGAATATTGCTATTATAGCTTTGGGAAATTTTGTATTGTGGATTGACTACATTTAGTTATTGTACTAAAGGCCAACTAATTGATATAATTTATGGCATCGCTTGAATCTTAGTTTGATTGGGGATGAAAATATTCTTAATATTTTTTTCGGATTCGCTCTGACTGGTACACATTTCTATCTATTTATATTAGTGGGCTACTGTAAATCAAAAACCTTCTATTTGTGCAACTATATCTATTTTTGCCCACTCCCCACTGATATGGTATTGTTGTATTTTTTTATATTGAGCATGTCAATTATGACATGAATAGTCTACAATTGGTCCATTTATATGTATGTGTGTGGCATCTTTTCACTGTGTAGGGATACCTAGGGAAAAGAGAGCGACAGCCTCCGAGGAGCGGGGACACCATCTGAACCTTAGGGTGAAAAACACTCCGCTGTTAGGTAGGGAGAGCAATCTTATTAGGCGCTATCCAGGGTAAGTTTGTCTGAATTAATTGCTAATTTCATATTATATTCTCCTTACATGGTATCCTGTTTTTGAGATATATGTGTAGTTTTTTCTCACTTGTACTATAGAGTACACTTTTAAGGATAATTATTAAAAGTTAATTTTTTATTGGGTATTTTTTCTGTCTATGGTACAGACCAGTTGTGGGCAGTTCCTGCTGCCTCAGGAAGTTATAGGAGAGACATTATTCTCTCAGAAAAGAGTTTTCAATGCCAGTCTACGCTGTGGGGACATTTTTCCTCACATAATCTCCTTCACTAAAAGAGTGAAGTGTCTTCCAGTCAGGAGAGAGAATGCTTCAGCACCCTGAGAGGCCATAACAATGCTGGTCTCATGAGCAGAAAGCCATTACTTTCATATGCACAATATACTGTGAACTTTGCCTGTAAGAGAGACTGTACCCTGTTACCTCCTTCAGTAAAATTAATATGTTTACAAGTTCACCTGCGTGTCTGGCTACTTGAGTTTGCACAAACATCACGGGCACCCAGACACCACCGCTAGAGGAGTGCCCCCGGGGGGGTCCTATACCATCCACAAGTGCCACCTCCCGCTTTTGAAATTGTTGTCTACACGAGGGAAGCGTTGAGGGGTCCAGCGACCCACTTCAGCTACAGTGACATCATTATCTGCTGCCAGTAAGACTACACACCCCAGCTGGCCCTTCTGCCTCCCCAGTGGCCCACCACAATTTGTGGTGTATGAACAGGATTCATCTGTGTGCCTGTATTAGAGACTCTGTTCGATTGTGAGCAGTCACCTCAGTATCTACGTCATGAGTGAACCGAGTAACAACAGCCAAGCTGGTGCTAACAGCCCTGCTGTGCCTGTTGCGTGCAACATGCCATTCCCTGTCCCATTTTATCCTGGGACACCCTGGTTACCATGCTACAAGGGGGAGCTGCACACCTTCATGGACTTCCGTGACAAGTTGCTGGCTCTCTTTCTTTTTTACCCCCTCTCACCAGAACAGCAAGTGCAGATCCTGTTGGGTCAGCTTGAGGGTGCTGCTTCCAGGAAAGTTCGATCCTGGCCCCCAACAGAGATGAAAACGCCAGAGCAAATCCTTGCAAAACTGAAGGATGCCTTTGAGGATACATCCATCTCTGAGGTCAAGATGAGATTCTTTGCAAGATGACAACAGCCACGTGAGACCTTAGAGGACTATTCTCTATCCCTCCAAGAGGCTTTCTCCGCTGTTCTACAGGTTGACCCCCGTGAAAGTGTGGACTCTGACAAAATATTGATAGACTGCTTCATAGAGGGTACGGTTCTGAACTGTCCCAGAGCCAACTCTGCATGCTTGCTGCACAACATCCCAGCTTCACCTTTGCAGACTTCAAGACCCTAGCCATCCATGTCCTCGGCAATGAATATATACAGGGAAACTATGTCCCTTTTGCTCCTCTAGCTGGGTCTATTCCTGCTGCCCCTCCATCTTTCCAGATGACATCGCCAGGTACTATGCAAGCTACACAAGCTGCACAGACTCCTGCTGTGGACTCCAAGGCATCCCTTGAGGCCCGTGTAGATGACATTGCCAGAGGACTCGAACAAGTCTCTCAACAGATCAAAAATCTGATTATTTCACCTTCACGCTCCAGTGAGCAAGCGCAGGACAGAACTCTCTCTCCTGAGCCTCCACCTAGAAGTTTACGTCCAGGCAAGGCTGCTCACTGTAAGAGACCATTCTGTCAGCACTATCACAGATATGGACACACCGAGGCCCAGTGCTATCAGTTAAATGGGCCACCCCTTGGCTGAGGACCGCCCCTTGGGAGGAAGAAGAAAAGGTCCAGAGGGAGCATCCATGTGGGTGCCTCACTTCATCTCACCCTGCCCGCACATAACTGTCACTGTAAACGGTGTCCCTCTGAAATCTCTCGTCGACACTGGCTCACAGGTAACTACTTTGCAGAAGCGGGCATATCTTGAACATTGGGACTTTAGAGACTTAAATAACCCTCCAGATGTCTGGATGAACATTATAGCTAGTAATGGTCAACCCATACCTCACCAGGGTTACTGGGAGTCCACTATTCGGATTGGGGACATTAAGCTCCAAAAACAGGGTGTCATTGTAACTGATGTAGATGATGAGGGTTTTGCTATAATGGTTCTAGGCATGAATGTACATAGAAATTGTTTTCCAGAAGTCTTGTCTGCATTGCATGCCTCTCTCCCTAAAGCTACATCTTTTGATCAGCGGACCATTCAGCATGCCATCCGTGTGCTTGTCGCCCAGCAGAAGTTTACAAATAGCAAGGGTGAAATTTGTCGTGTCCGCATCCGAGACACCCGACCGGTGATTCTACAGCCTAGTTCAGAAACCATGGTATGGTGCCGTGCCCGACCAGGTATTGAAAATCAAGATTATCAGGCTCTCCTTGAACCAATCCTAGTAGAAGGACAACCATTAGTGAAAGCTGCTCGCAGCATTGTAACTGTCTCCAATGGAAGAGTGCCTGATCGACTGATTAACTTAAGTGGCACACCTGTTAACCTTCACAAATTTCATCCAGTAGCGCAGTTGTCTCAACTCTCACCAGAATACATCATCTCAAGTGAAATAACTGCTAATCAACATTCTACCCAAGCTGCCCAAGACAGTAATAAAGTTACTTCAGACCCCTGGTGGACTAAGCTGAATGTTGGAGATGCCACTACTTCAGTAGAGAGAATCAATGGAGTTCTGAACATTGCCAAACATTATCATCAAGCATTCAGTAAGCACCCATTGGATTTTGGTAAGACTACTCTGATTCAGCATCTGATCCTCACAGGTGATCATCCTCCTATCAAGGAGTGACATCGTCCCATACCACCTGCGAAGTACCGGCCTGTCAAGAAAATGCTTCAAGACATGAAAGAGACTGATGTCATACGTGAAAGTCAAAGTCCTTGGGCTGCACCGCTGGTCCTTGTAAAAAAAAAAAAGATGGCTTTATCCATTTCTGCGTGGATTACCGCAAATTGAACAACATCTCACACAAGGATGCCTACCCCTTGCTACGAATTGAGGAGTCCCTGACTGCTCTCGGATCTGCCTCCTACTTCTCCACTCTTGGCTTAGCCTGCGGATACTGGCAAGTTCCCATGGGGCCAGAAGACAGAGAGAAGACTGCCTTTACCACATCAATGGGGCTTTTTGAATTTAACTTTATACCTTTTCGGTTTGCAATGCCCCTGCTACATTCCAACGGCTAATGGAGAGATGTTTTGGCCACAAAAATTTTCAGAGTGTCCTCCTTTATCTTGATGATGTCATTGTCTATTCCCGGACATATGAAGACCACATTCACCATCTGTCTGAAGTCTTCAAGGTACTAAGCCAACATGGCCTCAAAATCAAGCCCTCCAAATGCCACTTGCTAAAACCATGAGTCAACTACCTTGGACATATGGTAAGTGTGGAAGGGGTACAACCTGACCCCGACAAAATTGCCGCAGTTCAAAACTGGAGAACGCCCACTACTGTCAAAGTAGTCCGAAGCTTTTTGGGATTTGCAGGCTACTATCACAGCTTTATTTCTCACTTTGCTCAAGTGTCTGAACCACTTACTGAGTTGCTACGGGGATGTCCCAAGGAAAACTACAACCGAAGGCTTCCAGTAGACTGGACAAATCGTCAAGAACAAGCATTCCAAACACTGAAAGCCCTTCTTACCCAGCCACCTATCCTGGCCTATCCTGATTACACTCAACCATTTCTTTTGCATACAGATGCTAGCCTCCAAGGGCTAGGTGCTGTTTTGTCCCAGGTCCAGGACAACAAGGAGCATTTGATTACTTACGCCAGCCGCAGCCTCAGAGGAACTGAGAAGAAAGACAGCAACTACAGTTCATTCAAGCTTGAACTGCTTGCACTTGTCTGGGCTGTTACAGAAAAATTCAAGGATTACCTGGCTGCCACACCCTTTACTGCCTACACAGACAATAATCCGCTGGCGCACCTGGATACTGCCTGGTTAGGAGCCATGAAACAATAATGGGCTTCACACCTAGCGAACTACAAATTCACAGTCATATACCGCAGTGGCAAATCAAATGTCAATGCCGATGCGTTGTCCCGGCTGCCTGTTGGAGAAGAACCACCCCGAGATGACTTCTGGGAAGAGGTAGAAATGCCTCCTTTCTATTCAAGATTTGCCCAACAGAGTGCCATCACTGCCTCTGCTGAAAAAGGAAAATCTCATTCCAAACCACCTGCTGAACCTCTTCAACAACTTTCCCTGTGGAAGAAATTACAAGAAGAGAGCAGAGTCCTGGGAGAACTCCGTGACTTCCTTACTACTGGAAGAGTTCCATCCCGGCTACGACAAGCTCATCCTGATGTGGAACTTACCCGCCTGTGTGTACTGTAGACAGAGGAAACTCCTATTTGTCCAGAAAGGGCTGATAATGAGAAACACTTTGGACCCTATCTCAGGCAACAGAATTCACCAAATACTCATTCCCCGGAGAGATGCACGGGTCATCCCTGAAGCCTACCATGATCGCTCTGGTCATTTTGGTGTCCAGAAAACTGAAGCTACCATCTAACGAAGGTTCTACTGGGTCAGTATGAGAGGAGACATTGAAAGTTGGTGGTGCCGAGAATGTCCCGCATGTAACATAACAAAAGATGGATGCTGAGATCAAAAAGCGCCCTTACAATCTATCAAGTCACAAAAACCAGGAGAAATTGTTGCTCTTGATCATGTGAAATTGGACCCAACTCGCTCTGGCTATATATATGCCCTCACAACGGTGGACCATTACACAAAGCTTGCCGCTATTGCCCCTGTCAAAGATCTTACAGCCAAAACTGCAGCTAAAGTCTTCTATACCGAGTTCTTCCAACACTATGGATGCCCAGACCACATCCTTACTGATCGCAGATTTGCCTTTGAATCTTAAACTTTTCCACAAGCTGTGCATGTACAGAGATTGCAAAAAACTGCTCAACACTGCTTACCATCCACAAGGTAATGGACTATGTGAAAGAGTGAACCAAGTCATATTCAGTACGCTGCGCACTGCTTCTGCTACCAAGATAACTGAGTAGCCTGAGATTCTGAAAGATCTTGTCCACATCTACAATAACGCCACCCATTGCTCAACTGGACATACTTCATTTTATCTGATGTTCTACCGACAAGGCCAGTTGCCTTCAGACTTGGCCCTAGGTGTACAAGTACCTGACACCATTAATCCTTTTCCACAAACGGACTGGGTGATTGAACACCACAGACGCATGGCGGAAGCCAAGGAAATTGTTGATTCTCATATGGAAGAAGCATGAAGAAGACAACAAGAAGACTATAATCAACATGTCCATGCCAAACCCCTACAAATTGGTGACCGAGTCTGGCTCCGAAACAACCATTGGACTGGAAAATTGAATCCACTTTGGGAAGTTGAACCATACACAATAACTGCTATACCCTTTCCACCGTCTGATGTGTACGAGTTATCCAAAATTGGTTGGAAACCCCAGACGGTACACAGAAACTGCCTAAAACTGTACCTCAAGAAAGAACTCCTGAGAAAGTGGCTACTACCCAAGTCAACTTTAATTGGAACACAGAATCCTCCAGATTCATCAGAAAGACTGCCGAGCCTCGCTGAACTTATCTTCACTCCACAATTTACGTTTCCGGGCTATTGTCAGTTCATTCCTACCTCAACAGAGAATACTTTTCTTCCACCTGAAGAAACCACAGACCCTGAACTAATCTGCAGCCAATGGACAGTACCTTTGAGGGGCTCTGAGTGGAGTACCAAAGGTATCCTACCTGCTTGGTACAGGGACTAGTTACTTCACCATATATACTTCTTGAGTGATATGCCCTCTTGGCATTTATATACTCAGATTTACCAGATTAATATGTGTTCTTTTTCTAGTTAATATAACAGTTCAAGGACTGTGCCTAGCTCACAAAGCCAAGAAATCTTAAACTTCATTAACCCCATTTACATGTAACATTTTTATAGTTATTACTCAGAATGTTGTTTATGCTCATGATTATCTACTATTGCATTTTTCCAAGGTATGGACATTTACATCAAAAGCCTAGAGACTCTATTCCCAACAATGTTTCTGAATATTTCTCATGTTCACATCCTATGTTAGTTTTACTAGTAATTATTCCATTTTGCCATGCACTTGTGTATCCCTGTATCCTCTGTATCCCTAACTTTGTCATTTGTACAAGGCTTCATCCTCCAACTGTTCGCAGAGGCTTTTCTTAAGAGGGTGGGTATTTGGCATCCCAGTACCCGTTCTACTGCTGCTAAATGAGACAGTTGTAGTGTGGTAGTAGATTTGTTCGATTGTGCGTACTAAGTTAGGGGATATAATACATTACATTGTAAATTGTACTTTCCTGCCATCTGCTGGCCAATGTGTGTATATGAAGTAATGATTATTCTCACAACAAGTGGCCATGGCAATGGCTGGGAGGAGCCTCCCAGCTCAGGCCTCACTCTGAGATCTGGAACAAACCAGTTGTGGGCAGTTCCTGCTGCCTAAGGAAGGGACAGGGGAGACATTATTCTCTCAGAGAAGTGTTTTCAATGCCAGTATCCGCTGTGGGGACATTTTTCCTCACATAATCTCCTTCACAAAAAGAGTGAAGTGTCTTCCAGTCAGGAGAGAGAAAGCTGTACATGGACTCTCCTTATCTCTAGTTATCCTGTTCGCTTCTAGCCAGGACCAGATCCACGTGGCTGCCACGCCATCAACTTTGCTTAAACCTACCCCCTGCAAGAGGGAACGGTGGGATAAAAACAGTGAGTACATCCACTCTTTAGTGTGTTTCCACGGAGAGCCAATCTGTGAAGGTCCCTCCATCAGTGTAATATTTCTTGGACTGTGCATAGCATTTATTCTACTAGCAAGTGAAGAGAACTCTCTCCAGCCGCCCTGAGAGGCCATAACCTCGCTTGTCTGATGAGCAGAAAGCCATTACTTTCATATGCACAATATACTGTGAACTTTGCCTGTAAGAGAGACTGTACCCCGTTACCTCCTTCAGTAAAATTGATATGTTTACAAGTTCACCTGCGTGTCTGGCTGCTTGAGATTGCACAAACATCACGGGCACTCCAAAACCTGCACCCAGACACCACCGCTACAGGAGTGCACCCGGGGATTCCTATGCCATCCACAAGTGCCACCTCCCGCTTTTTAAATTGTTGTGGGCATGAGGGAAGAGTTGAGGGGTCCAGCGACCAACTTCAGCTTCCGTGACATCATTATCTGCTGCCAGTGAGACTACATACCCCAGCTGGCCCTTCTGCAACATCTGGCGCCTCCCCAGTGGCCCACTACACTTACTATAGAGTATTTGCTAATTTTTGTTTTATTTTAGGATCTGTTTGTTAAATGGCCACAGTATGAATGTTCACCTACTTTGCAACATATACAGTTGAAACCAGAAATTTACATACACTATATAAAAAGACACATATGTATGTTTTTCTCAATATCTGACATGAAATCAGAATAAACCTTTCCCATTTTAGGTCAATTAGGATTACCATCATTATTAATATTTGCCAAATACCAGAATAATGAGAGAGAGAGAATGTTTTAAGACATTTTTATTATATGCTGTGAAGTCAAAAGTTTACATTCACTAAGATTACTATGCCTTTAAACAATTCTGGACTGTCCATATGATAATGTCATGTGTTTGGAAGCTTCTGATAGTTTTTTTGGCAATGTCTGCATTAATTAGAGACACATCTGTGGATGTATTTTCATGCACACCTGAAAAACAATGCTTCTTTGTGTGGCATCATGGGAAAGTCTAAAGAAAGCAGCCAAGATATCAGGAAGAGAATTTTGGACTTGCACATTTCTGGCTCATCCTTCAGTACAATTTAAGATACCTGAAGGTGCCTCGTTCATCTGTACAAACAATTATATGCAAGTACAAACAAGATGGGAATGTCCAGCCATCATACAGCTCAGGAAGGAGACAGGTTCTGTGTCCCAGAGATGAACGTGCTTTGGTCCGACATGTGCATATCAACCCAAGGACAAAAGCAAAAGTCCTGTTAGAACCCTCCTTTTTGTTTTTCCATCTTGTGTTTTGCGGTCACGTGACCATCTGCCTTTATATTCCAGCTCCGCCCTTTTGGCTGTGCTGGACTTCAGTGTTGTTTGACTGTTTTGCTAGCCAGGTGCTTCGGTGCCTATCTCTGTCAGTTCGCTTGGTCCTTCTGGGACCTTAAGTACCTTTTTGTCAGTTTTTCTTTTTGTGTTCTGCAACAACTTTCTCTGTTCAGGAGGTGTCTCATTTTTGTTCCAGTGCTTAGTTCTTTTAGGTTCCCCTTCCCTTTATGCATTAGGTCTTCGTTCAGACTAGCCGAGGACTAAGGCGGGTCTGTTCGCAAGGAACAGGCAGCCCGCTACATCATAAGGATTCAGCTTAGTCTTACTGTAGGGATAGCTTTCCCCTTTCTTTCCTTAGTACTTTTTGCAGATCATAACAGAAGCCATTACTCCAAAAGAAACATAAAAAAGCCAGATTAATGTTTGCAAATGCACACAGGAACAAAGACCTTAATTTTTGGAGACATTTCCTGTGGTCTGATGAAACTAAATTTTAACTTTTTGGGCATAATGACCATCGTTACATTTGGAGGAAAAAGGGAGAAGCTTGGAAGCCTAAAAACACCCTCCCAACTGTGAAACACAGGGGTGGCAGCATCATGTTGTGGGGTTGTTTTGATGTAGGAGGGACTGGTATACTTCACAAAATAGATGGCATCATGAGAAAAGAAGATTATGTGGCAATACTGAAGCAACATCTCCAGACATCAGCCAGGAAGTTAAAGCTTGAGCAGAAATGGGTCTTCCAAATGGACAATAACCTGAAGCATACTGCTGAAATGGTAACAAAGTGGCTTAAGAATAAGAAAGTCAATGTTTTGGAGTGGCCATCACAAAGCCCTGATCTCAATCCTATTGAAAATTTATGGGCAAAGCTGAAAAGGCAGGTGTGAGCAAAGCGACCTACTAACCTGGATCTGTTACACCAGTTTTGTCAGGAGGAATGCACCCAAATTCCAACCTATTGTGAGAAGCTTGTTGAAGGATATCCCAAACGTCATTCAGTTTAAGGGCAGTGGTACCAAATACTAATGAAATGTATGTAAACTTTTGACTTTGTAGTAAGTAATATAAATCCCTTAAAACATTCTCTCTCTCTCTCTCTTATTATTCTGGTATTTGGAAAATATTAAAATTTATGCTAATCCTAATTGACCCAAAACGGAAAAGGTTTATTCTGATTTCATGTCAGATATTTAGAAAAAAATGCATATGTGTCTTATTATATAGTATATCTAAACTTCTGGTTTCAACTGTATACCAGCCATTTCTTTCATTTTTCTTTAGTGTTTTTGTACTTTGTACAAACAGGGGCATGGTTGCCCCTTTTGTGGACTACACATTTTGTTTATATAGTTTTCCACTGTCAGGGGTCTGAACATAGTGAGATGAGCTACAAGAGTTAGAGACCACCTCGATTGGGTACATTTTCTCATGGTAGGATGGCTTTTATGTTTTTTTGATCAAAATAGTGTTAAAGGAAACCTGTCAGGTCCCCCATGCCCTCCACAACCCAGCAGCATGTATGAGTGAGAACAAGGAATAAAAAAAAGCATTTAGAATGTCCTGGTTTGCTATGCTAATGAAGGCTTTGACTAGTCGATGGTGCGTTAGTTCCCCAGACTAGTCAGCCCTCTTTCCATGTTATCATGCCCCTGTGGGTAGGATAACATAATTTGCACGAGCAAAAGCATCGCCTCTCATGTGAATCTCGACCATGCATGCTGCTCATTCCGGCAGCGCCACTACATCTCTGAAGCCAGGTATATGCTTCCCAGCATCAGAGGCATGCACTGTGCATGACCGGAAGCCATCTTCTGAACTTCTGGTCATGCGTAGTGCACCTCTGAAGCCGGGAAGCGTAGACCTGTCTTCAGAGATGCAGTGATGCTGACGGAATGAGCGGCACGCATGTGCGAGATTTGCATGAGCTGCGATTACGCTTCTCATGCAAATTATGTTATCACACCCACAGGGGCGTGATAACATGGAAAGAAGGCAGACTAGCCTGGGGCAACTAATGCCCCATTGACTAGTCAATTCCCTCATTAGCATAACAATCGGGGACATTATAAATGCTTTTTTTATAATTTGCATTTACCATAAATAAAACGTTATCTATTCACTATAGGATATTTGCTAGTGATGAGTAAGCACTAAAATGCTTGGGTGCTTTATTGCTTATGACGCGTCCCCTGGGCCGTGGGGTACTCGGTAGCCGGGCCGGTCGATGCTGGGGGATGTCACGGTGGCAGTGACCTGGTCAGTGACCCAGGGTGGTCAATTAAAGGGGAATAAAGTAAAAGGGAATAAAGTTTTAGAGATAAGGTTCATGACGCCACCTGTGGTATGCGACTATATGGGGCCGCCACTGCAGTGCAGATCCACTGGAGCTGATGGTGACGCAGCAGAGTTGGTTCAGCTCTCCACAGGCATAGCTTAGCTCCAGGGCATTGTATGATGATTTTATGAGGTAGATGTTGCTGGTGCTGTGTAGTGCAAGGCTGGTGATGGCGCATCAATAATTCCAGGACACAGTGGGGTGCAGTCTTCAAGGTTTACTCACAGTTGTTCAAGACTCCAGGTTACCAGGGCCAGTGTGTAACCTCCCACATAGTCCTGTGTTCACCAGGGAAGGGGTTCAGCAACTCTCAAGTCTCTCAGGAGCACTTAAACGGGACCCCGCTTTATGTTCCTTTCACGGTCGTCTTCCCTGCGCTGGCTCTCACCCTCCTGCCCTGCACCTCATGATCAGTGTCCCAAACCGGTAGCCTCGGGTCTTGTCGGGCAACGTGCTGTTCCCTGGACCCTATGCGGCCACCTTTTCGGCTATATAATCGTGGTGGTTGGCTACTGCACCTTGCAAATACAGCAGACTCCGGTATTTAGCTGAGCCTGATTATTCTCCAATAGTTTAGGGGCCAGTCCCCTCTGCGGCCTGATCCCTCCTCGTCCGTGTAGATTCGGGCACACGGGTGGCTTCCTGCTCTCACCGTGCCCCTGGGATCCCCTCAGATTCTGGAGCCTTCCCTCTGCTCCTGTCCTCTCTCTCAGTCTTTCCTCATGGGCCTCTCAGACTGGGCCCTGCTCCTTTCTCCACTCCTCCTGAGCAGAGCTCCTTCAGAACTCCTGCTCCCAACTCTCTTTCCTCTGTACTCAACTCTCTCTAGAACCTTCCACCCTCTCTTTTATACTCCTACCCTGACGATGCTCCCCTGAACTGCTTCCTCCACCCACACCCACTACATGGTTCCACCCTCCAGCTAGGGACCAGGGACTGTGCTCTCCCTTAGGAGCAATCTCGCCTTTCCCTACTGGAGTATAGTGTGTTGGATGCGGGTGTGTGGTTCCCGGGTAGTACTCCCTCCTTACCTGATAGTGGGGTACCACACCTCTGGGTGAGATGCGGTACCTCTGTGGCGACTGAACCCGCAAGGGCACCACATACCCCCCCGTTAAACACAGCACGTCTGCAGGCTGGAACAGAGTAAAACAAATTTTTAAGACATACAAAATTTTAGATGCATCACATATAAGAATAACCATAACTCTTTTTCTTCCCTTTATGGGAGGCACTTTCCTTGAACAATTCAGGTTACTATATAAAACTACTTTTTAAATAACTTTTTTCCTTCATATATATAAAACATTTTTCATATAAAACACATTTTCAGCAAGCTATAGTAAGATCTGTAACCAGGTGTCCATCTCACTGGAGAAGGTGCAAAGTGGGGGACCCGTCCACAAAAACCCCCAATGTAGGCCCTGGGCGTGGCTGCAGGGCATAACTGATCCAGTTGTTGGACCACGTCTTCGGCTACGCCAGACGGGTTTTTGTTCGGTGGTCATGATAAAACCAACAAGAAACACTTCAAGAAGTGCGAACTATGTACAATGGAAAGTTTTCTGGCTGTTCACCGTCCACAATCTAAGTGTCCTTGTACCTTTACCGGGTACACTTAATAAACAAATGGACAAACTTTTTAAACACTCACACAATAATTATTGCAATACCCTTCCGGGTAAATATATACAGTTTCTTATTTTCTTTCTTCAGTCTCAATAGTGGTGTCCCCTCCGGGGAAGTGTTTCACCACTGTATGACCCAGCCTGGTCGTCAGCCTCAGACGGCAGAGGCATGTCCTCCTCTTCCATCACTCTGTGCACGTAGACGGCATACCATCCACGCTCTCCCCTATGCTGGGTATAGGTGACCATGTCACCAGGGTACAGATTCCGTCCAGGATGTCCTTGCGGCAGGTGGGATTCCATGTCACGCCTGTTGACAAAGAGATCCGTGGCCACTTGTGGCTCCCTGATGAAGCCCCATCCAGCTTCCAGGTCAAATTTGACCTCGATCCCCTCTGTGTGTTTACTGGGTGTGGCATGCTTGGTTTTGCAGGCCCGGGTTTTTGCTTGCATATTTCGGGCCTCCATCGCCTCCCAGCGCAACTGCCGTTCCTGCTGCTCTGCCTCTAGCTTGAGGAGTTCCCGCCGGCATTGCTCCTCCCTGCGTAGGGCCTATGTTTGGGTCTCTCTGGGGAATCCCATCAGGTCACCCACCGGGTTGTCCCACCTATCCTCCTCTCCTTCCTTCTTGCGGGCAACCGGGGGAGCGGGCAGCAACTGGAGACTCTGGTCCTCGATTTTCGCGGAATAATCCCATTCGGCTCGTCCGTACACCCATTCGGGTGTGGGGGCAGGTGGTTCCTCTAGGGCAGGGTTCCCCAACTCCAGTCCTCAAGGCCCACCAACAGGTCATGTTTTCAGGATTTCCTTAGTATTACACAGGTGATAATTCCATCACCTGCACAGGCAATAATTCCATCACCTGTGCAATACTAAGGAAATCCTGAAAACATGACCTGTTGGTGGGCCTTGAGGACTGGAGTTGGGGAACCCTGCTCTAGGGGGCCCAGGAGCGTGTCAGCGCTGTCAGCGCTCGGGGCAGGAATGCTGTTACTACCTGCTCCTGCAGCCGCTCCGGTACTGCACATCGTCTCCAGGTCCAGAATAGGCTCCGCCGGGGCTGGGATGCTGATGGTCGAATGCAGCGTGGACTGCTGCCGGGTCATCAGCTTCTCCAGCAGCTCGTCTTTCCATAGCGCGACGGCGGCCTGCTGGGCCTCTTCCATCCGCCGGCCTAGCTCCGGTACCTTAACACGGAGGAAACTAGTATTCTCCAGGTACAGCTTGGTGAGGACCCCCTCCAGGTTGAGGGAAGATTCAGTTTGCTGCAGGCCATGGGCAGGTGTCTGGTGCTTGTCTCCGTCCATGTTGCCTGCCTGGTGCGTTCTGTCTCCACTGCTTGTGGCCCAGCCCTGTCTGTAAGGCTTTTCTTCTCTTCTCCCCTTTCTGGGGAGGTTCCATGGCAGCTTGCTGTCGGCCACACCAGGGGGCGGCTCCCCCAGACTGATGGACAAGTCTAGGTATATAGCCACAGGTGCATGGGGCGGGCTCCGCTTTTGGCGCCATTCTGGGACCCGGCCAACGATGGGAGGTTTCTTGTCGTCCTTTATCACACCCATAATGGCGCCTGTTCTTCTGGGGCGGACGCCGCATTCAGTATTAAACACAGTCTACAGGCGCACAGGACGCGTGATAACGGGTCGGTTCATCCTGTTTGTGATACCAAGTATGATGCGCCCCCTGGGGTACTCGGTAGCAGGGCCGGTCGATGCTGGGGGATGTCACGGTGGCAGTGACCCGGTCCGTGACCCAGGGTGGTCAATTAAAGGGGAATAAAGTAAAAGGGAATAAAGTTTTAGAGATAATGTTCATGACGCCACCTGTGGTATGCCACTATATGGGGCCGCCGCTGCGGTGCAGATCCACTGGAGCTGATGGTGACGCAGCAGAGTTGGTTCAGCTCTCCACTGGCATAGCTTAACTCCAGGGCATTGTATGATGATTTTATGAGGTAGATGTTGCTGGTGCTGTGTAGTGCAGGGCTGGTGATGGCGCAGCAATAATTCCAGGACACAGTGGGGTGCAGTCTTCAAGGTTTACTCACAGTTGTTCAAGACTCCAGGTTACCAGGGCCAGTGTGTAACCTCCCACATTGTCCTGTGTTCACCAGGGAAGGGGTTTAGTAACTCTCAAGTCTCTCAGGAGTACTTAAATGGGACCCCGCTTTATGTTCCTTTCATGGTCGTCTTCCCTGCGCTGGCACTCGCCCTCCTGCCCTGCGCCTCACGATCAGTGTCCCAAACCGGTAGCCTCGGGTCTTGTCAGGCAACGTGCAGTCCCCTGGACCCTATGCGGCCACCTTTTCGGCTATATAATCGTGGTGGTTGGCTACTGCATCTTGCAAATACAGCAGTCTCCGGTATCTAGCTGAGCCTGATTATTCTCCACTAGTTTAGGGGCCGGTCTCCTCTGCGGCCTGATCCCTCCACGTCCGTGTAGATTCGGGCGCATGAGTGGCTTCTTGCACTCACCGTACCCCTGGGATCCCCTCATATTCTGGAGCCTTCCCTCTGCTCCCGTCCTCTCTCTCAGTCTTTCCTCCTGGGCCTCTCAGACTGGGCCCTGCACCTTTCTCCACTCCTCCTGAGCAGAGCTCCTTCAGAGCTTCTGCTCCCATTTCTCTCTCCTCTGTACTCAACTCTCTCTAGAACCTTCCACCCTCTTTTTTATACTCCTACCCAGACGGTGCTCCCCTGAACTACTTCCTCCACAGACACCCACTACATGGTTCCACCCTCCAGCTAGGGACCAGGAACTGTGCTCTCTCTTAGGAGCAATCTCGCCCTTCCCTACTTGAGTGTAGTGTGTTGGATGCGGGTGTGTGGGTCCTGGGTAGTACTCCCTCCTTACCTGAGAGTGGGGTACCACACCTCTGGGTGAGGTGCAGTACCTCTGTGGCAACTGAACCTGCAGGGGCGCCACACTTGGGTTGAGCAAATCGTAATGCTCGGGTGCTCGACCAAGTAACGAGCCCATTGTAAGTCAATGGGAAACTCGAGCATTTTTCCAGCGCCCCCTACCCCCACGAAGGTCTGGAGGGGGCCTAAATATTCAGCAAATCGATGGAAACAGTGCTCAAATGACATGGTAAAAGCATGAGGAAGACCCCTAAAAGTGTCTCTGACTATAAGGTCACTGCTGTGAACAATGTTGTCAGAGTATTACGCCACTTTTACGGACTGACAATAAAACATACAAAAACGAAGCCAAAATGGATTTTCCTGGAAAAAAATGTTAGAGCTATGCGCCCACGATGCAGAAATGCTCCATATTTTTTCTTGAGCGTTTCTGCATCTCCTTGGCAGAAAAAACGCATGCGGATTGTACATGCGTTTTTCCTGCCAGGGACAAGCGAAAGTGAAGCGTTCTTCACATGCGGGTTGTCAAGCACTTTCCAAGCAATTTTAGCATTACTTGGAAAGTGCTTGACAACTTGGTCACACTATATAAATCCATGCAAATGGCATGGATTTATATAGCGTAACCGAAAGAATGGTAAAAAATAAAAAATAAATCTATACTTACCTTCTGATGGCCCCGGTGTCTTTATCCGATGCGTCCTGGCTTCCCGGCAGCTTGCGGTAGACTAAAGGACCTGCCAACATCAGCAGTCACGTGACCCATCACATGACTAAATGACGTCATGGCAGGTTCTTTTCAGACCATCGCGAGCTGCCGGCAAGCCAGGACGCATCTGATAACGACACTGGGGGCCTTTAGAAGGTAAGTATAATGTATATTTTTTTATTTTATTCTTCATTTAACAGGTTCTATGGTACCCGGGTCTGGAGGAGAGTCCCCTCTTCTCCAAACATGGGTACCATCCACACATTGAAACGCATGGAATGCGCATCTGCAGATGCAGTGATGTGGATTCCATGCGTTTCAATGCAAGTCAATGGCGGCGAAAACACTGCGCTTCCGCAAAATAATTGGTAGTGCTGCAGATTTTTCTGCAATGATAATCCGCAGCGGAAATTTCCACAGCATGTGCACAGCACATGCGGATTATCATTGGGGAACATGGCAGACCTTCTACCAAGCGTTTTTTAAGCGTTTCTGCAGCGGAATTGCCGCTGCGGAAACACTTAAAAAACGCATAGTGGGCACACAGCCTAAGAAACATTCTTTCCAGGGTAATGACTTATATATAAGGCAAAATAAATAACCAAAAACGAAAATGTTCCTCCACACCCTGGGCTATGTTCACACGTAGAGTTTTTGATGCGTTTTTGCACTTTTGCATTTTTTTCAACTGGGAAAAATACATTCACCAGTAAATGTCATTTTAACATTTTACTACCTTATCTGGCCATGTGGTGTGTGAGACATGATCAGACACATCCAGAATGAACACTCTTTTCCAGCTGATAATACCATCTAGCACCTGTCCCTATTTTAAAAGCCGCTAACAGCGTTATCGATAGGGAATAGAATTTTTGTTTTTTTCAGCACGGAGTAAAATACAATAATCCCTGACTAGATGCCTGTAAGACGCTATCCCAACTGCTATAGGTCACCCATATGCGAATCTCAGATAATAAAGGTAATATAGTACAATAGAAAATAGAATTTAACCAGCTCCAAAGATGTTTTTTTGTACGTTGCTCCACCAAACTGTGAAAGAACAGAAGCAACCCTGTCTGCTTTCATCAATTTCTAATTACAGATCACTGTTAAAAATTATGAATTGGTCAACGAGCGCATGGAAAATATCAAGTAATGCCCTTGATAATAGTCAGCCTGTCAGCACTTTCAGTTGACAGGCGGATGCTCTTATCAGTTATAATATACCCGCTCTGACAAAAAGCTAGCGGCAAGGCAGGCTAGGACCTCCAAGGCATGCTAGGACCTCCAAGGCATAGAGAGCCAGTTCATGCCACGTGTCCAACTTGGATACCCAATAGTTATGAGGCACAGAGGAAACAAAGAGGACACCGCTATGGTGGCAATGTGCTCCTCCTGCATCTTCCAAAACTTTTCCCTTCTTGTCAGAGTATCCTGTGCATCAGGGCCTGGGAGCTGGTAGGGTCTGAGAAAACTGTCCTAGACCTTTCACAGTGTTCCCCTGCCTCTGCTGCATCGTATTTGTGTCTCCCTCACCTGTACTTCGTGGTTGTCCAGCAAACTGTGATCTCTTCCATCAGTGTTTTCAAATGGGATTTTTTTAATAATTCTTCAACAAGGGCCTCTGGTACTGCAACATTTTATTAGACCTCTCCGCCACGGGAAGGAAAAATGGAAAATTCTCCTTGTAGCGTGGGTCTAGAAGTGTGACCAACCAGTAATTACTGTTGCCCAAAATGCATACGATGCCTAGTGACAAGAGATGAGGTCTCATGTTTTACAAAAATGTAACCACAAAATACATATCAAAAAACGAGGGATCAGATGCCTTGGGTGTCACAGAATTATATGCACATACAGATGTAGACTTCTTTAGGTCATCATAAGGGACCCTTTTAAATGCTTAGGAAGCCTTTGCAGGTGTTTTTGTTAATTATTTTAATTTGCTAAGATAATGACTTTTGTGTTTTCATTGTCTGTAAGCCATAATCATCAACGTTAACAGAAATAAACACTTGAAATAGATCACTGTTTGTAATGACTCTATATAATATATGAGTTTCACTTTTTGTATTGAAGAACTGAAATAAATTAACTTTTTGATGATATTCTAATTTAGTGAGATACACCTGTATATCTATTGAAGGATCCATAGCGAATCGCTGTATATATGGTACACGCCGCACAGTGCGGGTTGCGGCGGTTCATGAGCACTGTGGTATGTAGGCAATCTTGAAAAAAGAGAAGTGTACATACTGAATGGGGGGGGGAGTGTGACAGTAAAAGGGATATGATAATGCCTGAATATGGGAAAATATGTGTTAGAGCCAAACTTACTGGAAGATGTGAAGATGAGTGACTGGGTATTGAATGTAAATAAAAGGAAGAGGCTAGTGTATTGATAAACACACTAAATTCTATAAGGACAGTTGCAGTGTATGGGAACAGTGACAGTGAGAGGGATGAAAGGGAATATCAGTGTCTTGAATGCTGTCTGAGAGGATATTACACATGTTTATTATTTGTGGTGACACTGAATCACAAATGATGACTAGATTCAGGAATAGTAAACAATAAATTGTGTTAAGGAATAACATGGTGAATGTGAAAATATGTGTTAGAGCCAAACTTGCTGGAAAATGTGAAGATAAGTGACTAAGGTGTTGAATGTAAATAAAAAGAACAGGCTAGTGTATTCATAATGTATTGATAAACAATGTATTGATGATGATTAGATTTAGGAACAGTAAACAATAGACTGTTTTAAGGAATAACTAGTGACCCATCTTCCTTTTTTAAGAAAATAAAATAATTTTTGGTTTCTGATTTGACTAGGTGCAGCCGTATTATTGTTATTAATGGATCTAAGGATTGGTGTTGATATTATAAAACTAATGGACAAAGTGCAATATCTCATTAACAGTACACCAGAAATAATAGTACAAAATAGTATAAAAACAATAGGGATCAACTAATGGGTATTAAGTGAATCCTATGAATAGGGACTCTTTAGTTAGGAGATTTACAATTGAAAATCCTGGAGTTGTGCTAATAAAAGGAGTGCAATAAATGAGATATAGGGACTCTGGTATAAGGCATTAGCTTACTCTGATACAAAAAATACCATATAAATATAGAGATAGCGATGAAAGCTCCCTATAAATAGAGTCAAAAGGAGTGTGTTTGAAAGAAATATAGATAAAATTACAGAACACATGGTTGTTTTTATACTTTATTGGTATCCATAATATGACCCGAATATATATTAACCCCTTAACGACCGCTGTAACGCATTTTCACAGCGGCAGTTAAGGGTATTTATTCCTCAGCACGGTGAAAATGCGTCGCTGAGGAATAAGGCTGTAGCGCCCCCCAGAAATTATCCGGGGTATCAGCTACTTGGAGAATATGATCAGGGTATGTGATCGCTGTTATTCACCGAATAACAGCAATCACAAAAAAAAAAAAAGTGTGCCCGCGGTTTACAATAATTTCACTCTTCCCTGACATGATATACATGTCAGAGGAGAGAGAAATGAAGCCCCCGAGTCCCCTGGTACCTCCGCCGTCCTCTGATCACCCCCTGGATCTTCCCCCGGGTCGCCAGCATCTTGCCGCACAAAAAAAATTTGTGTGTTTTACAGTGGGGGAAATAAGTATTTGATCCCTTGCTGTTTTTGTAAGTTTGCCCACTGACAAAGAAATGAACAGTCTATAATTTTAATTTATCAGTCAGACTCTAACCTCTGCAACACAGGCAAGACCAAAGGGCTTTCTAAGGATCTCAGGGACAAGATCATAGACCTGCAAAAAGCTGGAATGGGCTACAAAATCATAAGTAAGATGCTGTGTGAGAAGGAAACAACTGTTGGTGCAATAGTAAGAAAATGGAAGAAATGCAAAAGAACTGTCAATCGACATCGATCTGGGGCATCATGCAAAATCTCACCTCGTGGGGTATCCTTGATCATGAGGAAGGTGAGAGATCAGCCTAAAACTACATGGGGGAAACTTGTTAATGATCTCAAGGCAGCTGGAACCACAGTCATCAAGAAAACCATTGGTAACACATTACGCCTTAAAGGTTTAAAATCCTGCAGTGCCCGTAAGGTACCGCTGCTCAAGAAGGCACATGTGCAGTTCTGTCTGAAGTTTGCCAATGAACACCTGGATGATTCTGTGAGTTATTGGGAGAAGGTGCTGTGGTCAGATGAGACAAAAATTTAGCTCTTTGGCATTAACTCAACTCGCCGTGTTTGGAGAAAGAAGAAGGATGAGTACAACCTGAGAACATCGTCCCAACCGTGAAGCATGGTGGGGGAAACATTATACTTTAGGGATGCTTTTCTGCAAAGGGGACATGACTACTGCAGCGTACTGAAGGGAAGATGGATGGGGTCATGTATTGCAAGATTTTGGCCAACAACCTCCTTCCCTCAATAAGAGCATTGAAGATGGGTCGTGGCTGGGTCTTCCAGCAAGACAATGACCCAAAACATACAGCCAAGGCAACAAAGGAGTGGCTCAAAAAGAAGCACAGTAAGGTCATGGAGTGGCCTAGCCAGTCTCCAGACCTTAATCCCATAGAAAACTTATGGAGAGAGTTGAAGCTCCGAGTTGCCAAGCGACAGCCTCAAAATCTTAATGATTTAGAGATGATCTGCAAAGAGGAGTGGACCAAAATTCCTCCTGACATGTGCGCAAACCTCATTATCAACTACAAAAAAAGTCTGACTGCTGTGCTTGTCAACAAAGGTTTTACCACAAAGTATTAAGTGCTGTTTGTCAGAGGGATCAAATACTTATTTCTCACTGCAAAATGCAAAAAAAAATTATCTAATTTATACAATGTGATTTTCTTGATTTTTTGGGGGATATTCTCTCTCTCAATGTTAAAATTAACCTACCCTTAAAAGTATAGACTTTTACAGTGGGCAAACTTACAAAAACAGCAAGGGATCAAGTACTTATTTCCCCCCACTGTATCTCTCTGATTTAAGGGCATAAAAATTAAAAATTTAAAAATTGCTAAATTTTATACATTTTCGTCAAATTTCCATTTTTTTCACAAATAAATGCAAGTCATATCGAATAAATTTTACCACTATCATGAAGTACAATATGTCACGAAAATCATTCTCAGAATCAGGGGGATCCGTTGAAGAGTTCCAGAGTTATTACCTCATAAAGTGATACTGGTCAGAATGTTAAAATTTGGCTTGGTCATTAAGTACATAATTGGCTCTGTCCATAAGGGGTTAAGGGCCATAGTGGATAGACTGTAAAAAACACAGGGGAAAGGGTTAGTGTAATTTAATTATTGCAATAAAGGTTATATTTTATTATTTTAGTACACCTCAGTCCGAGTCTTCTGCCACCAAGCAAGCATATAATATTACTATACATCGTGCCGGCATTTGTGTTAAGTATGTTGTAACATTGTTAGGGCACGACGTGTGCTACAAGAGCAAGCCGAGCAGGGACATAAGAGGCCAAATTCCAAAGTATTGGCCTAGAGTTAAAAAGCCAAGGAGGATGTGCACAATGGTGGAAAGCAAAAAAAAAAAAGTGGCGTGTAGAACCAGGTGGCGGGCTGTGAGGGTAGCAGCACAAGTGAGCGCTATTTTGCAAATTATAAAAATTCAGTATTCTTGAGAAAAAAATTGAGAATTCAATTCCACTCAACATTGTATTCGGATGACATGGCAATGGAAGACACAATTCTAATTCCTAGCTGTGTTGCTGGTTATGCTAGCCATGTTGATATGGCAGTAAAAATAGCACTCTTAGCCAGGGCAAATCTTCAGGTAAGAATCAAGTAGGAGGGCAAGGAGCTCAGGCTATTTCCCATACACAGGCAACTTTCAGTCATATCAGAGATAATGTTGATGATGATGATGATTCTGTGATGGAATAGACCTGGAAACCTCAAAGGGAAAGGAGGATAGTGTTGATCTCAGTGATATATAGTGGAGGTGACAGGAGTCTAAAATATCTGGAAAATCTGCTTGTTCAAGAGCAGATGATGGTGCTGTTGGTGAAGGAGGTTCAATAGCACCAGAAAGCTCTGGTCATGTTGGTGGCAAGTCGTATTTGCAGGCATCTTGTGTGAGGGAGCTCTTTTTCTCATTGCTGCTAGATGATTCTTTGGTTTGCAGGCTCTAATAAGCCATGAATGTCCCATCTTACATGAACTAAGAACTATGACTCTGCATCAGCACATAAAGCAATATGTTACATGCACGCCGCTAAATTCAGATAGGGGCGAGACAGGTTGCATGAATTCTTTGGAATCCTGGGGGAACCGTTATTCAGGGCAACCATAGAACATGTGCTGCAGCTTCTCTCAGGCACACAGGGGAATTGACCCTCAGGCACAGACACGTAGGTTGTTTCATTTGCTGACCAGACACACTTGACAAGAGTCCTCATAAACACTAGAACAGTAGCATTTAATTAGAAGCTGCACAGCCAGTGCAAGTTAAGTCTTATGAACAACAGGCTCCAGTGACAAACAGTACAGTTTCCTTAGCAGCACAGCAGTTCACAGTATTCCCAGCAGTACAGGACAGCACAGTTCTAATGCAAAGGCACATTAATGAACACAGCATTCTTTACAGCAGAGTGAGATGGAGGAGGGGGGGAGGGTTTGCCGAGGGAGATGATCCCTCTGACACCATTTCTTCCAGTCCTTATCTTTCTGCCTGACAATACGCTGCACTGCTGGTTCAGGAACTCTACCTGACCTGTGCTTAGCTTCACTCCTGACTTGAATTCTTTTCACTTGCAGGGGTGCTTCTGTGAGATACAGAACACGCACACCACCTTTCTCTTCGGCTCCAGCCAGACAGTAAACAACTTCCCAACAATCCCCCTGGGGCTCTGCTAAAACACTCCCCTTCTCCTGTGACTCTGTTAACCCCTTTAGTTGCTGGATGCTTCTGGAGCACAACACTTCTTGTCTCATGTGCTTGTGTTACTTCTAATAGTTGCTGAATGCTTTTAAAGCAACAGCACTACTTCAGCATGTCACACTCTGCAACAGCACAACTTCTGCATGTCACAACTATCACCTGCTCATTTTAGAAAAACTAGCCAGCCAGCAATCAGAACAAGCCTCAAGTTGTCCTGACACTTCTCCTCGCACTTGTTTTTCTAACTGACCGCATGCTCAAGTAGTATAAACCTACAAACTAGCTTAAAAATATAAATCAACTTAGATATCAGTTGATCAAAATATTCTCTTTGATATATAAGTACACAAAAAATAAAAAACAATAGTAATAAAAAAGCCACACAGTACAATACATAAACAATTTCCAAGAAAAACATCACAAGCCAACGCCTAAAAAACTAAATGCTCATACAACATAGTGTAGGGATCCACTCTCTATGGTAGGCATTCGACCTTAGGTAACGTTTACACAGCAATACAGTTTTGGTCCAAATATGTGCAGTTTTTATTACGTTCCACAGGTTGCACAGCACCAAAACAAAATCATAAACATAAATCCCTAGCCGTGTCCAGACTCTAACTAAACAGAACAGACCCTGGCTATTCATACACGGCTGAGTTAGCCCCAGCTCGGTCAAAAAGCTATTGCTCATAGCAACCACTAATACTTGCGGTTCTCTGCACATTTAATCATGATCACATATGTCAGCGGGGGTGAACCCAAACAGATTACAGTCCTTTCTCCGTGAAGGCAAATAGATTGGAGTGCACCAAAATACCATATATAGATTAAGATGTGGGTGCTAAAGCCTGCATTGGATACAAAGTCATGCAACAAGAGAGAGGAAAGACCAATGCAAAGGGAAAGCTATGCACACCAAAATGAAAATAATTTTATTAGTATCAAATCAGTGGGTACACATGCAAATGTTAAAAACATTTAAAAACAAAAAGACCTCAAAGACCATGTCCATACATGCTGTATACAATAACAATTCAATCATTGCATAAATGACATCATTGCATATATAATAGACGGTCAGGTTAACCCTCAATGAAATATTTGAACAACAGTTAGTGCTTATTAACACAATGCAATCACCCAGTGCGTCCCTCTGGGACAGCATGTACACATATCATGAAGTCATATCATACCAGAATAAAATTTTGGATCTATTTCGGAAACCTACTTCAACTAATAGCCTACTTCAATATGGCAGTTTCCATCCCAACACACTAAGAACGGCATACCCACCGAACAGTTTCTCAGGATTCGCTGGAATTGCACTCGGGATGAGGATTTCCGTATACAGGCAAGGGTTTTGACACAAACATTTGAACAGAGAGGCTACCCGAAACGGATAATATCTACGGCCTTTCACAGGGCGAAGAGGTGTTATCAGGACTCATTGTTGGTGCCTCTGAACCGTGTACAAGACTCCAGGCCAAGATTCGTCATTGGATGCACAAACATCTCCCGTTTTAAGTCCGGAGCTGCTGGTGGCAGCCAGAAGGGCACCGAACTTACTTGACATATTGTCCACCGGTAACTTTATAAGGCCAATGTACAGACTGGATGTAAGCCATAATCATCAACATTAACAGAAATAAACACTTGAAATAGATCACTCTGTTTATAATGACTATATAATATGAGTTTCACTTTTTGTATTGAAGAACTGAAATAAATTAACTTTTTGATGATATTCTAATTTTGTGAGATGCACCTGTATATATTTGATGTGACCCTCCTACTTTGTTTTTTACTGTGTTTTTTGGGTCTTCCCATGCAATCAGGGAGTTGAAAAGGTTTGTTATTTTTATTTTAACATATAACATCTGAGATACCGCAATTTTTCCTGTGCTTGTTTTCCTGTTTTTTATGTGTGTTATGTATTTTTAATCATGTCTAATAAAGATGTATAAATTTTAAACTCAATTTTTGGGTAGTTCTACCTCCTACTTTGGTGTTTGTATTTGCTATAGTGAACACCCACCTTATATATATGGTCTTGCTTTGAGTCATATACCCTCTGGTATACCTATGCGGTTCTTCCTTATCCCCCTTCTCTTTGATCATTTGGTGGGATTACTCACTCTGCGGTTATTGCATTTATGGCCAATCAGATGCCCTCTCAAAGGGACATCTATATGTATTGATTTGCAATTGCCATATGATCATTGAGAGATTTTTTTATTCTGGCATGGTTTGACTTCATGATATTGTCACGCAAGGTGTGGGAAAGACTTAGTGCAACACAAAGGGAAGAAGGAAAGGGAGCCCAGACTCTAGGGAAAGGGGGCAATTGGAGACTTTCTAGGTTGATATAGTGTCACTCTGTCTCCTCTAACGTCCCTGTATTGGCTCTTAACCAATCGCTGCATGCGTACCTTGTCCTGTCTTTCCCTGGCATTAGGCTCGGGCTAGGGAAGGGAGGAGATGAGCACTAGTCGATCTCCACTAAACACTATAGACAACAAGGAAGGACAAACAGGGGGAAATAGCTTAGCTTTAGATGACTCCAGACAAATGCGCAGATGTCCTCAAGCTCCAGATAGGACAAGTTACTGCTCTAACTAAAGCCTTCACAAGTAGTAATGAATATCGCCGGCACCTCCCCTAGAACACATCAGGTTTTTATACACCCAGGCCAGGGAGTTAATTAGCCAGAGGGAGGTAGCCACTGGGTCCTAGAGACAGCCTTTAAGAAGATGTCTGTAATGCCAAATGTAGAGATCTCCTGCAACCAACTGCAGGGCGACTGTCTGTCACTTCTGACACACCTGTGACAGATATGTGTACATGCTTTCACAGAGGGACGCCCTGGCTAATTGCATTGTGTTGATAAGCACTAATGGTTGCTCAAATATTTCATTGAGGGTTAACCTGACCGTTTATTATATATGCTATGATGTCATTTATGCAATGCTTGATTTGTTATTGTTTACAGTATATATGGACATGGTTTTTGAGGACTTAGTTTTAAAATGTTTTAAATGTTTGTATGTGTGTGCACTGATTTGATACTAATAAAATTATTGTTTTTTCATTTTGGTGTGCATAGCCTTTCCTTTGCATTGGTCTTTCCTCTCCCTTGTTGCTTTCTCCCAGAGCAGACTTCACACACAGAAGAGGCACGATTACATCCATTAGATGCGCCAATTCTGGCACTTAGCCTCAGCTCTTCCCCCTTTCTAGGGTGCGGTGGCAAGTGGGGTAATATTTGTGGAGTTGATGTTAGCTTTTTAATCTCACCTGACATCAAGCCCAAGGATTAGTAATGTGGAGGCATTAATAAGATGCCCACATTACTAACCCCATAGTCATATTGTAATAAAGACAAAGCCAAAATAAAGTCTGTTATTTGAAATAACACCCCCCCTCTTTTACCCATTTATTTATAAAAATTAAAAATAAAAAAAACACCATTTTCCTCACCTGTCCGACGATAATTCATATGTCCCACGATGCTCTCCAACTCTGCTACATCTGGTTGCAAAGCTGAGCAATGGCATGATGTGACCGCTCAGATGCTGAGCTGAGCCTGAGAACCACTGCCAGTGACCAGCGGTAACCTCAATTATGTCACCGGCGGCTGTTTGCGGTTAGGTATGGAAGGTCAAGTACCCACAAAATGACCCTTCACACCACAGAAAAAACACACTTCCCCTTTATGCCAAACTACAGGAGGACCATTAAAATGAGTTGTCCCAAACTGCATGGGTTCCTCGGTTGACTCAGCCCTAGGTTCCCTTGACCCCAGCCACCCCAGAAGTTGGAGAGTCTCTTTGTTCTCTGATGAAGGCAATGGTCTACATGGATAGCCAGAGACATGGCCGACTCCTGAGAAACCGAGGTTTCATAATGAGCAAAGGCATCCTTTACCCTCATAAAAAGCCCCTGACAGAACTGACTACGGAGCGCGGGGTCATTCCACTTAATATCCATGGACCACCTACGGAATTCAGAACAATATTTCTCCACTAGCCATTCTCCCGACTGAAGCTGACGTAGTGTAGATTTGGCCAAAAAGACGCGGTGGGAGTTGTCGTATATATAACCCAGAGCCAGAAAAAATTCTTCAACCATCCGAAGTGACTGTGTCCGACGGGAGAGAAAATGCCCAGGCTTGGGGGTTACCTGGGAGGAGAGAAATTACGATCCCCATCCGTTGCTCCTCGGTACCTGAGGAGTGAGGACATAATTTAAAATAGAGTTTACAGGCCTCCCTGAAAACAACAAACTTATCCTGACCCCCAGACAACCTATCCTGTAGAGCAATCTTAGGCTTCATGGGGGTTGCCCGAGAATCACGGGCCCTAAACCTGAGGAGTTTGGGTGCTGCAAAACCATGGTGTGTAAGTCTGCCACCTCTAGGCTGAGTTTGACTGTCCATGGTAGTAGCATTTTGAGTCAAAGCAAACCTCGAGGTAAAAATCAAGCATGGGGGCAAGGAGAGCTGACTATTTCCCACACAGAGGGACCTGTCAGCCGAATCATGGATGATGATGATTCTGTGTAGGACAAAACCTGGGAACCAAACAGGTGTGATGAAAAGTTGAGGTCCTCAGAGGAGGAGGATGCTGTCAATGGTAATATACAGTGCAGTTGATGTGCAAATCTTTGCAAAATCCTTTGCAGCCAAATGACTTTTTCTCAGGGTCAGCTCTGGAGCCACTAATTCATCATGTGCTGTTGGTGTAGGAGGATTTACAGTGCCTGAAAAATATGGTGATGGTGGTGAATCAAATGTGCTGGCTTTTCATGTGCTTTTCACCTCTGCTAAACAAGACTACTTCACCACCTTTATATCTTCTTTATCCCACAACCCTAAACCGCTATTCAACACCTTTAACTCCCTTCTCCACCCTCCACTGCCCCCTCCGAACCACCTCATCTCTGCAGAAGACTTTGCCGCACATTTAAAAAATAAGATTGACCAAACAAGGCAAGTCTTTACTGCACTTCCTCCACAGCCCCTATATATAACAGGCCACTGCCCCACCCCTATAACATTCCTCCCCATCATCACTGAAAGAGAGATTAGTCATCTCCTCTCAAAAGAGCACCTCACCACTTGTGCACTTGAGTCCATCCCATTCCACCTCGTCACCAACCTCACCACCATGCTTACACCACCATGCTTATTCTAGCCCTAACCCACCTCTTCAACCTATCGCTAACATCTGGTACCTTCCCTTCTGTTTTCCTACATGCCACGATCAGACCTATCCTAAAGAAACCATCCCTCAACCAGATCTCTGCTTCCAGCTATCTCCTCTTATTGCTACTCCTGTTCATTTCCAAACACCTCGAACAGCATGTCCATGCTGAACTTTCCTCCCATCTCTCATCTAACTCACTATTTGATGACCTACAATCCGGCTTCCGTCCTCATCATTCCAACGAAACTGCCCTGACCATAATTACTAATGACTTACTTACTGTCAAAGCTAACAAATAATTTTCTATACTCCTCCTTCTAGACCTGTCCTCTGCCTTCGACACAATCAACCACTTCCTCCTACTGCAAGTCCTCTCTTCCCTTAGCATCAAAGACCTTGTCCTCTCCTGGATTTCCTCATACCTCTCCAACTGCATATTTTGCATCTCCCACTTCCACATTACCTCCTCATCCCGCCCTCTCTCTGTCAGTATTCCTCAAGGCTATATGCTGATTATACTCATATCTAAATCTCCAGCCCATATATCACCTTTCTACTGTCCAGAATCTCAGAGTGACTATCAGCCATATCCTCCTTCTTCTCATCACGCTTCCTAAAGCTCAATGTGGACAAAACTGAACTCATCTTTCCTCCATCTCACCTAACCCGCCCTACCTAATCTATCTATCACAAGAAATTACATCATGCTTTCCCTTTTACAAGAAAACCACTGCCTCGGAGTAACCCTCGACTCTGCCCTGTCCTTCAAGCCACACATCCAAACTCATTACTCATTACCATGCATGGTAATGGTCGACGTTGTTTCCCATGCCGGGGACGTATCTCCTAGGAGAGCGACCAAACAGAGGGAAAGAGCACCGGCTTGCGTGTCAGCCTGAGACGCAGTGAAATAATGTGACCGGTTGTTATATGTGACCATCCAATTACTGGCATCTAGTGTTCTGGATGTTTTAATATAACTTTGCCAGACTGCATTTTGAGCATTCAGCACTTTATTTAGGTATACCATCGCTTGTTACCTTATTTTCTTTCTGCATGACTTGTTCATGCCATGTTTGATTTAGTTATGCAAAAATGGAGGTATATGAATCATATGTTATTTATTCTGCACTCTATTCAGTTACCTACCCCAGATGCCACTTTCTTTTGGGTTCTTTCAATGCCTGTACTCCTGCCTATTTTTTACCAATACATTTTTTATACTAATTTTCTATATATTGTTGTTATAGCATCGATGTCTCTGCCCCCTGACAGGCAGAGACGCCGTCCCCCTTACAGCCGCGCTCCTGGCCCGGCGTCTTCCGGCTCTCCTGCTGCTGCTGCCGGCGCACGCAGCTTCCCGGGCACTGTTCTTAGGGCGCGTGTGCTCCCTCTCTCTTAAAGGGGCCGCGCGCCGTCCTAAGGAGTCCCCGGCCAATGGCCGGAGGACTTCTCATATAATAGGCACCTCCTTCAAAATGGAGGTGCCCGTGCAAGGTTGTAGCTCTGTGTTCTAAACTCTTCTTCAGCTCTCAGGTCCCGCTGCTAGTCTATCTGTCCAGTCTGCCAACCTGACTACCAGTCCAGTCCGCCAGCCTGACTACCAGTCCAGTCCACCAGCCTGACTACCAGTCCAGTCCACCAGCCTGACTACCTGTCTTCACCTGCCAAGTACACTCTCCAGCCCGACGGTCTGCCTACGGTCCAAACCCGCCAGTCTGTCTATGGGCTAGGCTTGCCTGCCTACCCGGACCTGCCGTGCCTACCAGCCAGCCTACCTGGAGGCTCCTGCCAGTTACCTGTTGTGTCTGCCAGTCCGTCTACCCGGATCACCCGTCAGCCTGCCTGCCGTGCTCATC
The DNA here is from genome assembly GCF_046119375.1 of Phyllobates terribilis. Classification (NCBI taxonomy): domain Eukaryota; kingdom Metazoa; phylum Chordata; class Amphibia; order Anura; family Dendrobatidae; genus Phyllobates; species Phyllobates terribilis. The sequence continues at coordinate 572,348,174 of NW_027362763.1, forward strand.
TGCTGTACCAGTCAGTCCCTGCCTTCTGACCCGTGGGAGTCACCTGCTCTCATACAAGGACTGGCCCAGAGTAGCACCTGGTCCCTCTGCTTGGTCCTTCCTTGGTTCACGGAGTCGATTGAGCCGCCGTGCGACCTTGGTCAGTCCGAGTTGATACCTAGTTACGCCCCTCTGGTCCCTCCTTGCACCGCAGCACAGAGGTTCCACCAAACGGATCTGTAACAGTTTGCATGGGCCATGGAACCCGGTGGCCCCCAGGCTCCTTCGCTTGCTGACCTGTACCAGGAGGTTTCTCGTCAGAGATCCCAACAGGAAACCATCCTGACCTACCTGCGGTCTGTCAACTCTCGCCTGGACACGCTGTCCCACCTGTGTCCGCCTCGAGCCGAGCGACACCCGCTCCGGCGGCACCTCTGCCTACCAGTGCCATGGCATCCAGCTCTGGACCACGGCTCTCTGCGCCTCCTCGTTTTGGGGGTGTCCCCGTCTTATGTCCGGGTTTTCTGAACCAGTGCACGCTGCACTTTGAACTACTGGCACATCAGTTTCCCTCCGACCGGGCCAAGGTGGCATTCATCATGTCTCACCTCACCGGGGAAGCATTGGCATGGCTAAACCCTCTATGGGAGAGTGGGGATCCCCTGGTGTCCGATCTTCTGGCTTTCCTCACTGCCTTCCGGAAGGTCTTCGATGAGCCCGGACGAAGGACTTCTACTGCCTCCTCATTGCTCCGTCTCCACCAAGGGAGTCTCACCGTGGGCCAGTATGCCATACAGTTCTGTACCCTTGCTTCTGAGCTTGCCTGGAACAATGAGGCAATGGTGACCACCTTCTGGGACGGTCTTTCCTGATGGATCAAGGACGAGCTAGCCGGCCGGGATATTCCTACCACCCTGGATGACCTGGTGTCACTAGCTACCCGGATTGACATCCGTTTCCTGGAACGTGCTAAGGAGACTACCCGGGAGAGAAGATTTCCTCGTCTTGCTCCATTTTTCCAGAAACCTGCCTCCCAGCCAGCAACTCCCCGGGCACGCTAGCCCGAACCCATGCAGATCGACCAGACCAAGATGGTCCAGTCTCCCCAAGAAACACGCCGAGGGGAGCTGTTTCTACTGTGGTAGTAAGGAGAATCTGAACCATTCCTGTCCGGTGAAGCCGGGAAACTCCAGTGTCTAGGACCGCTCGGAGACGACGTCCTAGGCAAGAGTAAATCCTCTCCGTTCTTGACTTTATCCATTTCTATTTCCTGTGGAGAGAACCGCTTCTTTGAAACCACCCACCTGGATTTCCGAGCCACTGGGAATCTCATTTCTCAGTCCCTTGTAGAGAAGTATCAGATTCCCACCAAACCTCTGGCTGAACCATTGGCAGTCGCTTTCGTGGATGGAAGACTCCTTCCGGTGACCATCTTCTCGTCACAGAGCCTGTAACCCTTCAGGTGGGAATGCTGCACTAGGAGAGGATCTTCTGCCATGTGCTATCCGGACTTTCTCACTCCCTTTTGCTAGGTCTACTGTAACATACCTGGCGGCATACTTGCATAGTGCACCATCTCCCACTATGCAAGATCGCAAACTTAATCTTCAGTCCAGTCTGCCAGCCTGGCTTCTGTTCTTGCTGTCTGCTTGTCCCTGTCCTGACTGCTTAGGGCGGCGGCCCGGTTACTTCCTGTTTCTTGTAGCTGCTGTGGGCACACCCCTAATGCGTCTCCAGCCTATTGCTGTCTGTCACTGGCTATTTAAACCAGCTCCACCCTGAAGCTGGTGCCTGAGCAACTCTTACCTTCAGAGGGCTCCTTGCCTCTGATGTACCAGGTCCCGTTCTATTTCTGCCTGTCCGCCAACCTGGGGGCTGTATTCCCAGGCCTGTCTGAACACTCTCCTAGCCTGTTTGTCCGCCTCTCTGGGGGCCGTATACCCAGACTCGCTCCTGTATCTTGTTGCAGTGTCAGTTCCTGTCTGAACACTCTCCTAGCCTGTTTGTCTGCCTCTCTGGGGGCTGTATACCCAGACTCGCTCCTGTATCTTGTTGCAGTGTCAGTTCCTGTCTGAACACTCTCCTAGCCTGTTTGTCTCTGTGTCCGTATCTTCTCTTTTCCTGCAGTCTCTGAACCTGCACCTAACTCCTACTCATTGTCTCTGTACTTCTGCGGTTCCTTCCTACTCTGCCTTGCTCACCGCTCCGGCGGTTCCTTCCTGCTCTGCCTTGCTCACTGCTCTGGCAGTTCCTTCCTGCTCTGCCTTGCTCACCGCTCCAGCAGTTCCTCTCTGCTCTGCCTTGCTCACCGCTCCAGCGGTTCCTCTCTGCTCTGCCTTGCTCACCGCTCCGGCGGTTCCTTCCTGCTCTGCCTAGCTCACCGCTCCGGCGGTTCCTTCCTGCTCTGCCTTGCTCACTGCTCCGGCGGTTCCTGCCTGCCCTGCCTTGCTCACCGCTCTGGCGGTTCCTGCCTGCTCTGCCTTGCTCACCGCTCCGGCGGTTCTTGCCTGCTCTGCCTTGCTCACCGCTCCGGCGGTTCCTGCCTGCTCTGCCTTGCTTACCGCTCCAGCGGTTCCTGCCTGCTCTGCCTTGCTCACCGCTCCGGCGGTTCCTGTCTGCTCTGCCATGCTCACCGCTCCGGCGGTTTCTCCCTGCCCTGCTTGCTCACCGCTCCGGCGGTACCTCTCTGCTCTGCCTTGCCCACCGCTCCAGCGGTTCCTCTCTGCTCTGCTTGTCTACTGCATCTGCGGTTCTGTTCCTGAATCCCGGACTGTACTGAACCATATACAGCCTGTGCTCCAATCTGCTAGTACCTCCCCATCTGCACGCCAGCCGTACTTGTCAGTACCTTCCTGTCTGCATACCAGCCGTGCCTGCCAGTATCCTCCAGTCTGCACTCCAGCCGTGCCTGCCAGTGCCCACCTGTCTGCATGCCAGCTGTGCCTGCCAATTCCCACCTGTCTGTGTGCCAGCCTAACCTGCCTGTTCCTGTATTCCCCGGTGTGGGTCAACAGCCGTGTCCGGGGTCTGGCCTGGAGTATCACCTGGTCCCTCTGCTCGGTTCCTCCCTGGTGCATGGCGTCGTTAGCCGTCGTGCGACCTTGGTCGGATCGGGTTGACACTTAGGTACGCCCCTCCAGGCACTCTCCGGTTCATGGCACAGTGGAATCACTAAATCATACACACGCCAGTCAGCCCGGGCGTGTGCATAACATCTACTCTGGCTACAGAGACATGAACCCGTTCTGAATTGGCGATCCGGTGAGGTGCTCCTTTGGGGGCAGTATTGCCATGAGACCTGCCTGGTTACGGTTCGCCCGGCTCAACCTCCGTTTACTCCGGCTAATTTACCTGGTCTACCGGCACCTTACTGGTCTTATGCAGATGTCTTTGACAAGAAGGAAGCAGAGACACTGCCACCTCATAGGCCATATGATTACCCTATCGACCTGGTATCCGGTGCCACTCCACCCCGTGGGCATATCTACCCCTTACCATTGGCCGAAACCCGGGCCATGTCGGAGTACATCAATGAAAATCTGGCTAGGGGATTCATCCAGATTCTTCTTCATAAAAAAGAAAGATGGTTCACTACGCCCCTGTATCGATTATAGTGGACTCAATCAGATTACTATAAAAAATAAATACCCCTTGCCGCTCATCTCTGAGCTGTTCGACCGCTTTAAAAGCGCGAAGATCTTCACCAAGCTCGATCTTCGTGGGGCGTATAACTTGGTCCGGATCCGACAAGGAGACGAGTGGAAGACGGCATTCAATACCCGGGACGGCCACTATGAATACCGTGTGATGCCCTTCGGCCTCTGTAATGCTCCAGCCGTCTTCCAAGAACTAGTTAACGACATCTTCTGTGACCTCTTATATTCATGCGTGGTGGTGTACCTGGATGACATCTTGGTCTTCTCTCCGGATCTACACACACACCGGAGGGATGTTCGTCAGGTCCTGCTTAGGCTCAGGCAGAATCACCTATACGCAAAATTTGAGAAATGCCTCTTCAAGCAGACCTCTCTTCCATTCCTGTGCTTTATTATCTCTAAGACTGGTCTACTGATGGACCCTGAGAAGGTCTCTGCCGTCTTAAAGTGGTCCCGACCGGAGGGGTTGAAGGCGATTCAGCGATTCCTGGGCTTCGCTAACTATTACCGCCTCTTCATCCCACATTTCTCTTCCCGGACTGCACCCATCTCTGCGCTCACCCGTTAGGGAGCAAATCCTAAGGAATGGACGTCCAAAGCGGAGAAGGCCTTCCTCTCCTTAAAACAAGCCTTCTCTTCTGCCCCGCTGCTGCACCGGATTGCAACAAACAGTTCTTTCTGGAGGTTGATGCTTCCTCTTCCGGAGCCAGAGTGGTGCTCACCCAGAAATCTCCGTCCAGGAGAATGGTAACCTGCGGCTTCTTCTTCAAGCTTTTTTCCTCGTCCAAGCGCAACTATTCCATAGGAGACCGAGAACTGCTAGTGACGCGCCCCCTGGGCCATGTTGGGCAGCGTTGCGCATGCGGGGAATACCCGGAGCCGGATCTGATAGGGGTAGTAGTCCTCGTGGCGGTGACCCGGTCCGTGCCCAGGGTGTCAAACCAAGTGGCAGAACTTAGAATAAGATGTTATAGAGTTCGACTACGCCACCTGTTGAATGCGGTTATGAAACCGCCGCTGCAGGGCAGACCGCTGAGGCCGGTGGTACGGTTGTGCAGCGTGGATAGTATAACCCCCAATGGGAGGGGTATGGCCTCAGGGCAGCGGACGTGGATGATGGGGATAGCAGAATTGCACGTGGGCACCAGGAACCACTCAGAGACGGTGCGGTGTAGTTCAGGATCTTTACTGGTGGCAAAGGTAGACCCTCCCGGGAGTACTGGCTAGCGATCGGGGCCTGGTCAGTCTGGGAGCAGATAGGATCTCCCCTGGCCAGGCGGAGTTGTAGGCCTCCCCAACTATTATACTCTTCCTGGCTACCTTGCTAGAAGCGGGTAGAAGTAGCCCACGTCCCTGAGTGTACCGTGTGGTGCTCACCCGTATGGCCGGTGACTCGGGGCCTTCTGGTAGCCTCTGCTCCACGCCGGCGGTGCTGGTCCCCTTGCGTGTGACCGTGCCTTCGGGTTTCTTGGCCAGAGGACCTGAAATCCCCTGCCGGTCGGTTTTTGCTGCTGGGTATGGATCAGTCCCCACAGCCTCGGACTCCGTGTCCGGTGAGATCTCTTCAGTCAGGATGAGCTCTCCAGCTTCCAATCTCTGACCCCTTTTATCACTGCTCCCACAGAGCTCCTGATCTTGCTCTCCCTGTATCTGCTCCACTCCAGACCAGACTGTGTCTCTGTCTGGGACTCCTCTTCTTCTCCCTAACCCTGCCTCAGCCCCCAGTTTTTATAGGGGAAGTTCTTCCCCTCCCAGGACTGGGCAGGAGGTGTGGCATGCTTAGGGTACCTGACCAGGAGACCTCCCACCTGCTCTCAGACGTAATATTGCTATTACTGTGGTAACCAGACCCCTGGAGTTCCACATTCCCCCCTAGTAAAATTTAGTACTCCGGGACTAAACATATTTTTGAAAACATAACAGGGTATAAACAGGAACAATACAATAAGGGAAAACACGTTAGGGTGGTCACGGCGTGTCCGCAACCGGGTGCAGTTTTTTAAGCAATTAGGGTGTCCATTTCACCAAAGAACAGGGAGCCATAACCAGGTGGGGGTCTGTCCTACCCCGAGTCTTTAGCAGTCTTAGTCCATTCCTGGGTTACGCTCCAAACATATATACAAAGAATTCCGGTTAATCCACAAAAGACACCTATAAAATAACTGGAAAAACATAATTATTTACAAGCAACAGTAAACAGGTAAATACCAATAAAACAGTCTGAACACTTTAGATCCTCCAACGTACTGGCAACTGGCCTCTAGTGGCCCTAGTAGACCTACGGAGCTTACTGACCTGTCCTAAGCTACAGGGTGTAGGAGCAGTCAAAGGTAAGCTGGGCAGCTGTCTACGGGTTCTTTGGCTCACTAGGGGCACGGCAGGCTCACTATAAGCAGAGGGTCGATTCTCCTGGTCTGCTTGTGTGGGGTCTTCTGCCTCCTGGACCGGCTGCTCTTCCAGCTCTACCTGTTTTTCCGTAGGCACTTGGGATGCTGGCTGGAGGAAGGTGAGGACGGGTACCACAACAGCGCCATTTACTTGTGTCCAAGACCGAGGGAAGTCTCCGAGTACAGTACTGACCATTTCTTCCCTTTCCTCTGCGGGTCGAGGGTTTTCTTGATCTTCTTCAGGGTTTCGTAGCTGCTCGGGACACTTCTTCAGGTGATCTCGGGAGACAATGGCTGTGGTTTCTCCTCCATCCTTACTGATTGTGCAGATTTTTGGGTTTTCATGGCTTGATGGCAGTACGGTGTACGGGTCCTTCTCCCACTGGTCGTCCAACTTGTGGAGCCGTCTCTTCCTTTTCAAGACCTGCTCTCCAGGTACCAGGGGAACAGCGGGAGCATACTGGTTGTAAGTCTTCTCCTGTCTTTCTCTTGCTTGACAGAGACTTCGCTCAACGCTCTCCTGTACTTTCCGGTACTGCTGCTGCCTCTCTGTGTCCCAGTCTGCATCTGGTGAAGTGTCCTCGGGTGTCAGGACTCCCATATCCAGATCAACAGGCAGCTTACCAGGTCTTGCTCTCATTAGGTAAGCCGGGGTACAGTTGGTAGAACCTACAGGGATGTGGTTGTATAGGTCCACCAGATCAGGCAGTTTCTCAGGCCACAGACTGCGTTCTTCCAGGGGCAATGTTTTCAGAAGGTCTATCACCACCTGGTTCATCTTCTCGCAGAGCCCATTGGTTTGCGGGTGATAGGGTGTTGTTCTTATCTTCCGGCAGCCATACAGAGTGCAGAACTCCTGGAAGACTTCCGCTTTAAAGGCAGGTCCCTGGTCCGTCAGCACCTGCTCTGGGTATCCGTGTGGACGGCAGAAGTGCTGCTGAAAGGCTCTAGCTGCTGTTTGAGCCGTTAAGTCCTTGACGGGGACTACAACCAAGAACCGGGAGTAGTGATCCACGATCGTTAACGCATAGACGTAGCCACTTCTGCTGGGGGTCAGTTTTACATGATCCAAGTCTACCAGTTCCAACGGCTGCCTGGTGACGATGGACTGCAGGGGAGTCTTCTGACTGGCACGGTTCTTCCTTCTTAGGTTGCATGGGCCACAGTCTCTGCACCACCTCTCGATGGTTCCTCTCATGCCTACCCAGTGGAACCGCCCGCGCAGCAGGAACTCCAGCTTCTTCCATCCGAAGTGCCCAGCCCCGTCGTGGTATGCCTCCAGTACCATAGCCGCGTCTCTTCTTGGCACCACTACTTGCCAGATCAGTTCATGCGTCCGGGAGTTAACCATTCTTCGGCACAACTTCCCCTTGTAAAGGAACAGTCGACTTTTCTCAGCCCACAGTTGCTTGGTTTCCTCCGGAGCGTCTGGGTCAAGGCGAGCATCTGACTGAGTCAGCATCTCCTTCACCAGTCGGACGGCGGGGTCACTGTCTTGCGTTTCCGCCCAGTTGTAATGAGGTAAGGGGTTGAACGTAGCGGATTGCTTACCCCTTACACGGTGGGAATACTGGGTAGTCCCATGACGGTGGAACGCGGGGAGTTCAACTTCTTCCAGTTCCTCTGGATCTTCCCCCACGTCCGGTAGGTTTGGCATTCTGGACAAGGCATCCGCGTTGGTATTGGAGCGTCCTGCCCGGTATTTGATCGTGAATTCATAGTTGGACAGGCGGGCCATCCATCTCTGCTCCAGGGCACCGAGTCTTGCAGTGTCCAGGTGTGTCAACGGGTTGTTATCCGTGTACACGGTGAACCGGGAAGAGGCGAGGTAGTGCTTAAAGCGTTCGGTGACTGCCCACACCACTGCCAGGAACTCTAGCTTGAATGAGCTGTAATTCTCAGGGTTTCTTTCGGTGGGTCGCAGTTTTCGGCTAGCGTAAGCAATTACCCGTTCTCTCCCCTGCTGGATCTGGGACAGTACGGCTCCTAGCCCGATGTTACTTGCGTCGGTGTAGAGGATAAAGGGCTGGCTGTAATCAGGGTATGCCAGGATTTCATCCCCCGTGAGGGCCATCTTCAGCTGGCGGAAGGACTCTTCTTCCAGCTTCTCCCATCTGAAGGGCGGCTTCTGGTTCTTGGCCTTCCTGGACTGGCCTATCAGGAGCTCCTGCATAGTAGCTGCCTTTTTGGTGAAACCGGGAATGAATCTTCGGTAGTAGCCTACCAACCCGAGGAACTGCCGTACTTCCCTTACGCTGGAGGGTCTTGGCCATTCCTTAATCGCGGTGATCTTATCAGGGTCGGGAGCCACTCCGTCAGCACTCACCACGTGTCCCAGGTACTGCACTTTTGGTTTTAGCAGGTGACACTTCGACGGTTTCACCTTCAGACCGTAGTTTGCCAGGGCTTCAAACACTTCCGCCAGGTGTTTCAGGTGGTCCTCGTAGGTTTTGGAATAAACTATAACATCGTCCAGGTACAGCAGGACCGTCTCAAAGTTCCGGTGTCCCAGACAGCATTCCATCAATCGTTGGAAGGTTCCTGGTGCGTTGCAGAGTCCGAACGGCATGCAGGTAAACTCGCTAAGTCCCATCGGGGTGGTGAATGCGGTCTTCTCCCGGTCCGCCTCTGCTACAGGAACCTGCCAGTACCCGCTAGTGAGATCCAAAGTGGAGAAGAAGTTAGCAGATTTTAAAGCAGCCAAAGACTCCTCTATCCTTGGTAAGGGGTACGCATCTTTGTGTGTGATACGGTTGATTTTCCGGTAGTCTACACACATTCTCATGGTGTTGTCTTTTTTTTTAACCAAGACTAGTGGAGCTGCCCATGGGCTACAGCTATCCCTGATTACCCCAGCCTCCTTCATGTCTCTAAGCATCCCCTTGGCGTGTTGGTAGTGTGCAGGGGGTACGGGACGATACCTCTCCTTTATGGGAGGATGGTCTCCCGTGGGGATGTGATGTTCCACTCCCTTTACCCGCCCGAAGTCTAGCGGGTGTTTACTGAACACTCTCTCGTATTCCTGGATCACCCAATAGACTCCCTGTTTCTGGTGTGAGGGAGTGGAGTCAGTACCCAAATGTAGTTGCTGACACCAGTCCTCCATTTGTTGCTTAGAGCCGTTACCTTCCTCTGGATGAGATGGAGGCAAGGGTTCCACGGACTGTACAGAATTTTGGTTGATGGTATGTAATTTGGCTAGCGTAGCATACCGGGGCAGGTACACTTCCCTCTTCCCGATATTTATTATGCGAACGGGCACCCTCCCATGGCGTACATCAACCACCCCCCGTGCCGTCAAAATGGTGGGCCTACTGTCTGAGTAGACTGGTTCTACCATTGCCTGGTAATCTCTACCTCTCAGACCAATAGCTGCCCGGCACCAAATCATCATTTCACTTTTCAGGGGCATGGCAATAGGGAAAGGGTCACACATTCTCACGCTACCAATCTCACCACCGGAGAGTTCCACCTGTTGCCGTCGCATCAGTGCCCGGATCTCTTTTTGGAGCACTCGCTGCTGACCGGAGCTGGCGTTCTTGGCAACCTGTTGTAAAATGAGAATCACCTCTGCAAGACAATTTTCAATCACATTAGTTCCTAGAGTTATCTTTGGGTGACTCTCGCGCTTGTCAATGTCCACAATGATCAGTCCCTGTGCTGCCAGTTCGACTTTACCGATTTTAATGGTCACCTCTTTAAATCCGATCTGTGGCACGGGCTGACCATTGCTGGCGATGATACTCAAGTCGTCGTCAGGGTAGCGAGTTATATCCGAGTCATTCCAGTACTGCTTGAAGAGCACGTACGGGATGGTGGTGACCTGTGACCCGGTGTCCAGTAGGGCACTCATAGGAATGCCATCCAGTACCACAGGCAAGACTGGACGTCCTCCCACATATTTGTCACGCCAGTTCGATGGGCCTGGTGATCTTATTCCTAGGGGTTGGCCCTCTACCCCAGGTTGTGCCAGTTTAAAGGACAGTACCTTGCCATATGTCCGGGTTGATTGCAGCGGCGGCAGATGGGTTTTCCGTCCTCGTTGTATCGGTCGTTGGGTTTTCCTCTGGCCGGTGGGGTCCTCCTTGGTCGTCGCCACGGGATATCCTCCGGTCCGGAAGCCAGCTGAATCTTCCCTGGAGTAGAAACCTGTAAAGACTGCACAGTTCGGGTTAGCGCAGCAACGCTTTTAGTTAGCTCTTGGACCTGATGGTGCAGGTCTGTATCTGGGTCATTGTTTAAAGCCTGCGCATCAGCTCCCACAGGCCCTGCCGACAAGGGCGCCGTCTCCTGGTGGTAAGTGGTAGTAGGGCGTCTGTGGGTCACAGCACCACCTGGTGCCGGTTCTCGGAGCACCCGGATGGCTCTGTCCTTGAACTGTGCAAAGTCCAGATGAGGGTCCTGTAAGGCCATTGCCTGCAACTGGGTTCGGTGGGCATTGCAATGTAGACCCTCTATAAATTGTTCAGTCTTCGTTTCCCAGGCCGTCAGGGTCGGCCTGCTTAATGGCTCTCAGGGCCTCTTGTAGGTTTAGTGCATAGTCCCTTATATTCTCATGTGCTCGCTGCTTGCACCCGTAGAATCTAAGCTTGATCTCGGCTGAGGTACGGGTATCAAAGGTGTCCTTCAGCCGGGCTAGTATCTCTGCGACAGTCCTCCTCCTCCCAAGTGGCCAGGACTTTACCTCCCTTTGGGCTGCCCCTGTTAATTAAGCCACCAGGATGCTCACTTTTTGCTCCTCTGTGAGGGGGTACACCTGGAAGAGGCTATCCAGCCTTTCTCTGAAGTCATTTAGGGTATGTGACTCCCCTGAGTACTGGGGTAGCCAGGCTGCCCCCGGGATATAGGGCATAGTGAAAGGCATGACCGCAGCAGCGGTGGCGCTGGCGGTGGCTGTGGCAGTGAAGCTCTCCTCTGTATCCGACATCCTCCTCCCCCCTAGTGGACCGTGGCCTACCTTGCGATGATCCTCTTCCGTAGGCCGCGGCTCCGCAGTGGATCGTCAGGGTCGAGGACCTTCCGTCGCGCTCCTGTGACGTCGGCGTCTGCTGGGCTCCTTCCAGGACCTTACGCAACGTCCGGACGTGAGGCGGAGCTTCAGTTCTCGCGCGCTTTCCGAGTCCACGCCCCTCTTCTTCCCGCGCGGCGTCCTCAAGATGGCGTCCAATGGCGGGAAAACTCCACGGATGGCGGGAAGAAGGCAGAAGATGGTGTCGGATGGTGGGAATCTACACCACAGGTAAGTTTAACAGTCTTTTTCAGGCACGCAGTACCCGGTGGTTGCGGGCACGGAATCCTGCCGACTACGCCAAAGTTGACGCGCCCCCTGGGCCATGTTGGGCAGCGTTGCGCATGCGGGGAATACCCGGAGCCGGATCTGATAGGGGTAGTAGTCCTCGTGGCGGTGACCCGGTCCGTGCCCAGGGTGTCAAACCAAGTGGCAGAACTTAGAATAAGATGTTATAGAGTTCGACTATGCCACCCGTTGAATGCGGTTATGAAACCGCCGCTGCAGGGCAGACCGCTGAGGCCGATGGTACGGTTGTGCAGCGTGGATAGTATAACCCCCAATGGGAGGGGTATGGCCTCAGGGCAGCGGACGTGGATGATGGGGATAGCAGAATTGCACGCGGGCACCAGGAACCACTCAGAGACGGTGCGGTGTAGTTCAGGATCTTTACTGGTGGCAAAGGTAGACCCTCCCGGGAGTACTCACTAGCGATCGGGGCCTGGTCAGTCTGTGAGCAGATAGGATCTCCCCTGGCCAGGCGGAGTTGTAGGCCTCCCCAACTATTATACTCTTCCTGGCTACCTTGCTAGAAGCGGGTAGAAGTAGCCCACGTCCCTGAGTGTACCGTGTGGTGCTCACCCGTATGGCCGGTGACTCGGGGCCTTCTGGTAGCCTCTGCTCCACGCCGGCCGTGCTGGTCCCCTTGCGTGTGACCGTGCCTTCGGGTTTCTTGGCCAGAGGACCTGAAATCTCCTGCCGGTCGGTTTTTGCTGCTGGGTATGGATCAGTCCCCACAGCCTCGGACTCCGTGTCCGGTGAGATCTCTTCAGTCAGGATGAGCTCTCCAGCTTCCAATCTCTGACCCCTTTTATCACTGCTCCCACAGAGCTCCTGATCTTGCTCTCCCTGTATCTGCTCCACTCCAGACCAGACTGTGTCTCTGTCTGGGACTCCTCTTCTTCTCCCTAACCCTGCCTCAGCCCCCAGTTTTTATAGGGGAAGTTCTTCCCCTCCCAGGACTGGGCAGGAGGTGTGGCATGCTTAGGGTACCTGACCAGGAGACCTCCCACCTGCTCTCAGACGTAATATTGCTATTACTGTGGTAACCAGACCCCTGGGGTTCCACACTAGCCATCAAATTGGCGCTGGAGGAGTGGCGTTACGTGCTAGAGGGGGCTCTGCACCCGGTGGTCATCTACACTGACCACAAAAACGTGGCATATCTACAAAATGCCCAAAGACTCAATCCGCGTCAGGCCCGGTGGTCTTTGTTCTTCGCCCGTTTCAACTTTACCCTACATTACCGCCCTGCGGACAAGAACGTTAAAGCCGACACTTTGTCCCGATCCTTCCTGTCTTCCGATCAAGAGGAGGAGCCTATGCATATCATTGATCCCTCCAAAGTGATGAATGTGGCTCCCTTGGACCTGTCTCGTCTCCCACCCGGTAAGATGTTTGTAGTGGTTCCGGATCGTAAGAAGGTCCTTCACTGGGGTCATTCATCTAAACTAGCGGCCATGCTGGCCAGAGGAAGACCTTCCTGCTCATAACCCGGCATTACTGGTGGCCTTCCCTGCGCAAGGATGTTGTAAACTTCATCACGGCCTGTTCATCCTGTGCCCGCAACAAGGTTCCCAGACATCTTCCAGCCGGCCGTCTCCTGCCTCTTCCCGTACCTGCTACCCCATTGCAACACATTGCTATGGACTTTATTACTGATCTCCCTGTTTCTGCCGGTTGAACTGGCCCACTTTATCCTTCTGCCTGGTCTCCCATCTGCATCTGTGCTGGCTAAGGACTTCATCCATCACCTCTTTCGTCTCCACGGCCTACCCCTCCACATTGTGTCTGATCGCGGGATCCAGTTTACTTCGCGCTTCTGGAGAGCTGCGTGTAAGCTGCTAGATGTCTCCCTGGATTTTTCCTCAGCTTACCATCCTCAGTCCAATGGCCAAGCGGAACGTATCAACCAGATCCTTACCAGCTTCCTCCGGCACTTCATGAACGCTCACCATACCGATTGGGTAGAGCTCCTACCATGGGCAGAGTTCTCCTATAACAACCATGAGAGCGAATCTTCTTCCAAGTCCCCGTTCTTTGTGGTCTATGGTCAACATCCCCGGATTCCATTTCCCATCTCTGCTTCAGTGGACAACCCTGCTGCAGAGTCTCTAGTCAGCGAATTTTCCACCATTTGGGAGGACACTAGATCCGCACTTCTTCAATCCTCCAAGCAGATGAAGAGACATGCCGACAAGAGACGTCTGGACCCACCTCAATTCCGTCCGAGAGACAAGGTTTGGCTCTCCTCCAAACATGTTTGCCTCAAAATACCCTCCTATAAGTTGGGCCGACGGTTCATCGGTCCATTTGAAGTCCTCAAGCAAATCAATCCAGTGGCCTACAAGTTAAAACTCCTGGCCACCTTACAGATTCCCAACTCCTTCCACGTATCTCTCCTCAAACCAGTTGTTCTTAATTCTTTTTCCGACGATCCAGGTACCTCCCCAGCTCCGGTCTCCGCTGAGGACGTCTACGAGGTAGAGAACATTCTGGCCACCAAGAGGGTAAGAGGAAAAACCTTTTTTCTGGTGGATTGGAAGGGGTTTGGCCCAGAGGAGAGAACTTGGGAACCCAGGGAGAACATCCACGCCCCGCTTCTTCTTAAATTTTTTTTTTCAGGCCTAAAAAAAGAGGGGGCGTAAAGTGGGGGGGGTACTGTAGCATTGGCGTCTCTGCCCCCTGACAGGCAGAGACGCCGTCCCCCTTACCGCCGTGCTCCTGGCCCGGCGTCTTCTGGCTCTCCTGCTGCTGCTGCTGGCGCGCGCAGCTTCCCGGGCACTGTGCTTAGGGCGCGCGCGCGCTCACTCCCTCCCTCTTAAAGGGGCCGCGCGTGCCGTCCTAAGGAGTCCCCGGCCAATGGCTGGAGGACTTCTCATATAAAAGGCACCTCCTCCAAAATGGAGGTGCCCATGCAAGGTTGTAGCTCTGTGTTCTAAACTCTGCTTCAGCTCTCAGGTCCCGCTGCTAGTCTATCTGTCCAGTCCGCCAACCTGACTACCAGTCCAGTCCGCCAGCCTGACTACCAGTCCAGTCCACCAGCCTGACTACCTGTCTTCGCCTGCCAAGTACACTCTCGAGCCCGACGGTCTGCCTACGGTCCAAACTCGCCAGTCTGTCTATAGGCCAGGCTTGCCTGCCTACCCGGAGAACGTACCAGTTACCTGCTGTGCCTACCAGCCAACCTACCTTGAGGCTCCTGCCAGTTACCTGTGGTGTCTGCTAGTCCGTCTACCCGGATCACCCGTCAGCCTGCCTGCCGTGCTCATCTGCTGTACCAGTCAGTCCCTGCCATCTGACCCGTGGGAGTCACCTGCTCTCATACAAGGACTGGCCCAGAGTAGCACCTGGTCCCTCTGCTCGGTCCTTCCCTGGTTCACGGAGTCTATTGAGCCTCTGTGCGACCTTGGTCAGTCCGAGTTGATACCTAGTTACGCCCCTCTGGTCCCTCCTTGCACCGCAGCACAGAGGTTCCGTAACAGTTATTATGTGTCATCTCTTTTTGGAACTTAAAAATCTTGTCAGAATCCATTTTTTCTTCAACTCTGAATCTACTAAAATGTTAGCTCATCATGCCCCCATCATCTCCCGCCTTGACTACTGCAATATCCTCCTCTGTGGCCTCCCAGCTAACACTCCTTTCCATTCCATCCTTAACTCTGCTGCCTGACTAATCCACCTTTCTCCTTGCCATTCATCTGCGAATACCTTCATTGGCTCCCAAATCCTCAAAGCGTACAGTTCAAACTACTATCATTGACCTACAAAGCCATCCATAGTCTGTCTCCTACGTATGCAGTATCTCCGAACTATTCTCCCGATATCTTCCAACACGTAACCTCTGACCCTTTAAAAACCTCCTTCTTTCCTCTACATTTATGCGCTCCTCACCCAATCGCCTGCAAGACTTCTGAACATCCCCTATCCTCTGAAATTCTGAGCTCCAAAACATCTGATTATCAGCCCCATTCAGAACTTTCAGATGGAATTTGAAAACCCATCTCGTCAAGACAGCTTACAACCTGCAGTAACCCCGCTGCCACCTTACCACCACCAGAATCGCTGCAAACTCCCAAGGCTCAACAGTCTGTCATTGTTAGTTTGTTCTCCGTAATTTATATTTGTATTTTGTATGTAACCATTTCTCATGTACAGCACCATGGAATCAATGGTGCTCTAAAAATAAATATAATAGTAATAATAAAGTGTGGACATCCTTTTGCAATTCTTTGGCACTGTGCAGGCTCTGCAAGAGGAATATAAGATGTGAACTTACCAGATCCTGTAGACTAGTAACTATGTCTCTCTATTACCACATGAAGCGACATTATCTGCTCATTTGGCAAAGTCAGGCTGGCCAGCAATCAGAGCAAATTTCAAGTTGTCCTTCTCCACCTTTTCGCCACATTTGTCTTTCTGTCAGTCAAACAAAACCCAAGACAGAAACAAACAAAAAAAGTAAGATAAATAAATGCCCTGCTGTAAGTAAATAAGTAAAAGCACTAGTGCATATAAATAACATTGGGTACTTAGTAAACATAGTTTTTGATCAAAAAAAGCGTAAAAGCCATCCCACCAATGTCAAGTTGTACCCAAGTTCGGGATGACCCTAACCTCTAATATTAAAATCTTACCCTTAGTGATGCCCTGTATGAACAAGGGCTGAGCAGGACACGGTCCCAAACATGGACACACTGCTAGTGAGGAGTTTTTTAAATGTGATATCCAGCTCAAATAATGGGAGGCCACGACCTTACCTGCACTTAATGCCGAAACCTAAAGCTAAACCAAGAGAAATGAACTGGAGTCAAGTTAGTATGCATGCAAAATAGGAGCATTTTCACACTGGCCGAAAACCTTACCTGCACTTACTGCAGAAACCTGAAGCTAAACCTAAAAGCTAAAGCTTGGGTGGCTTTAACGCTTTTCTTTTTTTTATATTACCATAAATGCCATTATACACAGGAGCTCTGTACATAGTAATAGAATATACCAGTGACATTATACACAGGAGCTCTGTATATGGTGTCAGTGTACAGGTAATACAGTGATCACCAGTGACATTATACACAGGAGCTCTGTATATAGTATATATAATGTACAGGTAATACAGTGATCACCAGTGACATTATACACAGGAGCTCTGTATATAGTGTCAGTGTACAAGTAATACAGGGATCACCAGTGACATTATGCACAGGAGCTCCTTATATAGTGTACAGGTAATACAGTGATTACTAGTGACATTATACACAGGAGCTCTGTACAAAGTGTATAGTGTCAGTGTACAGATAACACATTGACTCATCGGTGACATCTCTAGGTGAAGTCCTTCATCTTCGCTTTTCTCCTTCATCCAGCGCAGACCACCAGCCAGGACTCGACTGCATAAAACGACACAGTTATCTAGAGCAGTTTCCAGAGCATATTCTCCAATTTTTCCCCAACTTCTACACTACACCAGATGAACAGAAAAAGAGACATTGTCACCCTGCACAGTAACAGGACTCCCGCCACACACAAAATAGTATCCTCAAAAATAAGACATCCTGCCCGTGTGTCTCATCATACCCATCCTGCCTCCGTGTGTCTCATCACCAGCCTGCCCCTGTGTGTCTCATCATCACCAGCCTTCCCCCGAGTTTCTCATTATCACCACACTGCCCCCGTGTGCCTCATCATCACCACCCTGCCCCCATGTGCCTCATCATCACCATCCTGCCCCCATGTGCCTCATCATCGCCATCCTGCCCCCATGTGTCTCATCATCGCCATCCTGCCCCCATGTGTCTCAGCATTGCCATGCTGCCCCCATGTGTCTCAGCATCGCCATCCTGCCCCCATGTGTCTCAGCATCGCCATCCTGCCCCCATGTGTCTCATCATCACCATTCTGCCCCCTTGTGTCTCATCATCACCATTCTGCCCCTTGTGTTGTCTCATCATCACCATTCTGCCCCCATGTCTCTGAGGCATCCAAGGGGTCCTGTTGACACAGTGGCATTGCCTCCCTCAAAAGAGGTAATGCCATGCCTGGAAGCAAGCAGGGGTCCCCTAGTCAGGCATACTAAACATGCAACACTTTCCTGGCTCCAGACCAGCAAGGGGAGTCCCCTCCCCTTGGCAACTGGGATCTGGTGGCGGGGTTAGTTATTCTTAGTGTGAGGAGTTGAAGCGAGGACGTCGAGGAGAGAGGAGCTGGGGACTGGAGCTGTGCGGAAACTCACCCCAGAAGTAACGCACAGAAGAACCGGACACCGGAGTCCGAGGCTGTGGGGCACTGAAGGCCCAGCCGCAGAAACCGGAGGGCAGGAGATTGCAGGTCTCCTGGCCCCATCAGATGCCCGGAGGCTCAGCAGCACCGCAGGGTCCAGCACCGCCACGTTGGAGCGACACGCCAGCAAGGCCCGAGCTGCCTGCCATACGGGTGAGCACAGAAACGTCGCACTCAGGGACGAGGGTCACCACACCGCTACAAGCAGCAGGGCCAAAGAGTTTAGTGAAAGGGAAGGCCTCCAACTTCACCTGGCAAGGGGGATTCTTTACTTGGTTCCAGGCTGCCCGAACTTCCACTTCTAGCCAGTACCCTAGTCCCGGCTTGTTTAATCAGCACCAGTAAAGACCCTGGGACTGCACTTCCTTGTCTCTGTGTTTCTTGCTGCGCCATCAACCCCTGCACTACAACGCCCAGCACAACCTGCAATAGCCACACTGCCCTGGAGCTAGCTCTTCCTGTGGAGAGCCACACCATCCCTGCTGCACTCACATCAGCTTCAGAGGACTGCTCCGCAGCGGCGACTCCCTTTAGCCGCATTCCACAGGTGGCGTCACGAACTGTATAAAAACTCTATAAATCCCCTATACATAACCCCTTTTATTGACCGCCCTGGGTCACGGACCGGGTCACCGTCACTGTGACATTCCCCCAGCATCTACCGGCCCGGCACCGGGTACCCCACGGCCCAGGGGGCGCGTCAACTTGGCGTCACAAACAGGATTCACGAAGCCCGGTATAACCGGGTCCTGTGTGCCATAGACTTTATTGAATGGTGTGATCACGTGGTTTGCCGCCCGCCGAGGGGAAGAAAGAAGCCCCGATCCGGAACCGCCGGGTAAGAGATTCTTCCGCCTGCAGAGCAGCATACTGGTACGTCAGCAGACGCCCAGGACCTGGCTGAGGTTCACTAGGGGGGGAGGAAGATGCCCAACATTGAGGAGGCTTCAGCCGCAGGCGCGGCCGCTGCCACTGTGATGCCGTTATCAATGCCATATATACCAGGGGCGGCATGGTTGCCCCAGTACTCAGGGAGTCGCACACCCTGAATGACTTTGAGGAAAGACTGCGCAGTTTGTTTAAAGTGTACCCCCTGTCTGAAGAGCAGAAAGTCAGCATCCTCATAGGCCAGCTAATCGGTGCAGCCCAGAGAGAGGTGAAGTCCTGGCCAGGCAGAGACAAAGGCACTGTAAAAGAAATACTGGCCCGATTAAAGGGTACCTTTGACACCCGCACTGCAGCAGAAATTAAAATGAAGTTTTATGGGTGCAAATAAAGAGTACAGGACAGTGTACGGGACTATGCTCTTAACCTACAGGAGGCGCTGCGGGCCATCAAACAGGTAGACCCTAACAGTGTGCATGATGAGAACAGATTGCTAACTGAGTAGTTTATTGAGGGACTCCTGTCCAGCGCTCACAGGACACAGCTGCGCATTATGGCTCTGCAAAACCCTGATCTGGACTTTGCAAAATTTAAAGACAGAGCCATCCGGGTGCTGCGGGAATCAACACCAGTAGGCGCTGCATCCCATCGGCGCCCAGCTATCACCTACCACCAGGAGGTGGCATCCTTTTCCACAGAACCTGTGGGGGCTGACACGCAGACTCTGGACAATGACCCGTCTGCCGACCTGCGCCTTCAGGTCCAGGAGCTTACCAAAAGTATGGCCGCGTTAACCAAAGCCGTGCAGGCCATGCAAGTGTCTCCAAAGGAAAAGATCGAGCTGGCTTCCAGTCCAGATGACATCCCGTGGCGACGACAGAGAAGAATTCCACCAATCAGAGGGAGGAACAGCGATCATTACGACCAGGACGGACAACCCATCTGCCGCCGCTGTAAAAAGGCGGGACACTACGCAAGGTTCTGCAATTTAAACGGACAACACCTGGGGCAGAGGGCCAACCCCCAGGAGTAAGACGACCAGGCCCACAAAGACAAGTACGTGGGAGAATGACCGGTCCTACCTGTCGTGCTTGATGGCATCCCAATGAATGCGTTGCTGGACACTGGGTCCTAGGTGACCAGGATGCCATATGTCCTTTATAAACAATACTAGACTGACTCAGACATTACCCACAGTCCAGATGAACATCTTAACATCTATGCCAGAAATGGTCAGCCCTTGCCTCAGGTGGGGTATAAAGAGGTGACCATAAAAGTTGGCAAAGTAGAACTGCTATCCCAAGGAATGATTATTGTTGATATTGATCGCCGAGAAAGTCATCCCATGATAACCTTAGGCACTAATGTGATAGAAAATTGTCTTGGAGAAATTATTGTTTTGTTACAACAGGTCGCTGAGACTGCCAGTTCCAGTCAGCAGCGAGTTCTGCAGAAGGAAATCAGAGCCCTGATGAAAAGACAACAGGTAGAACTGTCTGGTGGAGAAATTGGAAGTGTAAGGATGAGTGATCCGTTCCCCATTGCAATGCCCCCTAGGAGTGAAATGTTGATATGATGTCGAGCAGCAATTGGTCTCAGGGGTCAAGATTATCAGGCCCTGGTAGAACCTGTATACTCTGACAGTAGGTCCACCATCTTGACAGCCAGGGGGTAGTCGATGTCCGCAAGGGGAGAGTGCCGATCTGCATCCTGAATTGTGGGGAGAAAGAGGTCCATTTACCCCGGTATGCTACCCTTGCTAGGTTATTTACTGTCAGTAACAACTCAATAAAGGCAGTGGAACCCTTGCCTCCATCCAAACCGGCGGAGGATAATGGCTCCAAGGGGCAGATTGAGGATTGGTGTCAGAAGCTACAAGTGGGCACTGACTCCACCCCCTTGCACCAAAAGCATGGAGTATACCGGGTGGTCCAAGAGTATGAGCGGGTCTTCAGTAAACACCCATTAGACTTTGGGCAGGTAAAAGGGGTCCAACATCATATCCCCATGGGAGATCATCCGCCTATTAAAGAGAGGTACCGGCATGTATCCCCAGCTCACTATCAATGTGCCAAAGGAATGTTACAGGAGATGTAGGAGGCTGGGGTGATCAGAGATAGTTGTAGCCCCTGGGCAGCTCCATTAGTTCTCGTGAGAAAGAAGGATGGTACAATGAGGATGTGTGTTGACTACAGGCAGATTAACCACATTACACATAAGGATGCCTACCCATTACCCAGAATTGTGGAGTCACTAGCTGCATTAAGATCTGCTAATTATTTCTCCACTTTGGATCTCACCAGTGGGTATTGGCAGGTTCCTGTGGCAGAGGCGGACAAAGAAAAGACCACGTTTACAACACCAATGGGCCTCAGCGAGTTCAACTGCATGCCATTTGGGCTCTGCAACACCCCAGGAACCTTCCAGCGGTTAATGGAGTGCAGCCTAGGACACAAGAACTTCGAAACTGTCCTGCTGTACCTGGACAACGTAATTGTCTACTCGAAGACATATGAAGACCACCTGGAGCACCTGGCCGAGGTGTTCGAAGCCCTATCCGGTTTTGGCCTGAAGGTAAAGCCATCCAAATGCCACCTGTTGAAGCCCAAGGTGCAGTACCTAGGTCATGTGGTAAGCGCTGAAGGTGTAGCGCCAGACCCTGAAAAAGTCACGGTAATCAAGGACTGGCCAAGACCCTCCACTATCAAGGAAGTGCGGCAGTTCCTCAGGCTGGTAGGCTACTACAGGAGATTTATCAAGGGTTTCACCAAGATAGCGGCACCCATGCAGGACCTCCTGGTAGGCCAGTCCAAGAAGGCCAAGAACCCGAAACCTCCGTTCAAATGGGGTAAACCAGAAGACGAATCCTTCACCCGACTAAAGATGGCTCTGACCGGAGACGAAGTCCTGGCCTACCCCGACTATGGCCAGCCCTTTATACTCCATACAGATGCCAGCAACGTGGGATTGGGAGCGGTGCTGTCCCAGGTACAGCAAGGCAGAGAGAGAGTGATTGCCTACGCCAACAGGAAGCTTCAGCCCACGGAAAGGAACCCCGACAACTACAGTTCCTTCAAGTTGGAGTTTCTCACCATAGTCTGGGCTGTAACAGAGCGCTTCAAGCACTATATCGCCTCCTCCAAATTTACAGTCTTCACAGATAACAACCCGCTGACGCACCTGGAGACTGGTGCCCTAGAACAACGATGGATGGCCCGACTGTCTAACTATGAGTTCACCATCAAGTATCGGGCGGGGCATAAAAATGCAAATGTTGATGCGCTGTCCAGGATGCCCAACTTGCCAGATGGGGGAGAAGACCCAGAAGAGGTGGAGGAGATAGAGATACCCGCTTTCCATCGTCATGGGGTGACCCAGTGCTCCCACTGTGTGAGGGACAAGCGCTCCGCCAACAGAGATGCCGCGTTCAACCCATTGCCCCACCATGGATGGGCAGAAACGCAGGATAGCGACCCGGCTGTCCATCTAGTCAAGGAGTTGCTGACGCTAGCTGACTTGCACCCTGATCCAGATGCTCCACAGGAGACCCAACAGTTGTTGGAGGAGAAGGGCAAACTGTTCATCTACGAAGGAAAGCTGTGTCGAAGAAGCATCAACTCCCGGATACATGAACTGGTCTGGCAGGTGGCAGTCCCGAGGCGGGATGCGTCAATGGTCTTAGAAGCATACCACGATGGAGCAGGACACTTCGGGTGGAAGAAGAAGTTGGAAGTCCTGCTACGTGAGTGATTCTACTGGGCTGGCATGAGGAAAGCAATCGAGAGATGGTGTCGAAAATGTGGTCCATATAACCTGAGATGAAAAGACCGTGACAGCCAGAGGGCTCCCCTGCAGCCCATCATCACCGAACAGCCACTAGAACTGGTAGCCTTGGACCACGTGAAGCTAGCCCCAAGCAGGTCAGGCTATGTCTACGCGCTAACCCCACTACTCCCGGTTCCTGGTAGTAGTGCCAGTAAAAGACCAGACGGCTCAGACGGCAGCCAAAGCGTTCCAACAGCACTTTTGTCGCCCGCACAGTTACCCTGAACGGATGCTTACTGACAAAGGTCCAGCCTTTGAAGCAGAGGTGTTCAAGGAATTCTGTAACTTGTACGGCTGCAAGAAAATCAGGACGACGCCGTATCATCCCCAGACCAACGGGTTGTGTGAGAAGATGAACCAGGTGGTAATAGACCTGTTGAAGACGTTGCCCCTTGAAGAACGTAGCCTGTGGCCAGAGAAGTTACCAGATTTGGTGGACCTATATAATCACATCCCGGTGAACTCCACCAACTGTACACCTGCTTACCTGATGAGAGCAAGACCTGGTAAGCTACCCATTGACTTGTACATGGGAGTCCTAACACCAGAGACGACTTCACCAGATGCGGATTGGGATACCGAGCGGCAGCAACAATACCGCAAAGTGCAAGAGTGTGTTGAAAGAAGTTTGTCCCAGGCAAGACAGAAGCAAGAGAAGACTTACAATCAGCACGCACCTGCTGTTCCCTTATCACCTGGAGAACAGGTACTTAAGAGAAAGAGACGACTCCACAAATTAGATGACCAGTGGGAGGTTGAGCCGTACACCATCCTACCCTCAAACTACGATAACAACAAAGTGTGCCTCATCAGCAAAGATGGAGGGGAAACTTCAGCGGCAGTCTCAAGAGACCACTTGAAGATCTGCCCTGAACAGTTGAAACACACAGAAGAAGAAAAGTAGGAAGTGGTCCAAACAGTACTCAGAGAATTTCCCCGGTCTTGGACGCAGGTGAACAATGCAATTGTAGTACTGGTCCTTACCTTTCTCCAAGCGGCCTCACAGGAAGCTGCAGAAGTCGAGGACGTCGAGGAGAAAGGAGCTGGGGACTGGAGCTGCGCGGCAGCTCACCCCAGAAGTAACGCACAGAAGAACCGGACACCGGAGTCCGAGGCTGTGGGGCACTGAAGGCCCAGCCGCAGAAACCGGAGGGCAGGAGATTGCAGGTCTCCTGGCCCCATCAGACGCCTGGAGGCTCAGCAGCACCGCAGGGTCCAGCACCGCCACGTTGGAGAGACGCGCCAGCAAGGCCCGAGCTGCCTGCCATACGGGTGAGCACAGAAACGTCACACTCAGGGACGAGGGCCACCGCACCGCTACAAGCAGCAGGGCCAAAGAGTTTAGTGAAAAGGGAAGGCCTCCAACTTCACCTGGCAAGGGGGATTCTTTACTTGCTTCCAGGCTGCCTGGACTTCCACTTCTAGCCAGTACCCTAGTCCCTGCTTGTTTAGTCAGCACCAGTAAAGACCCTGGGACTGCACTTCCTTGTCTCTGTGTTTCTTGCTGCGCCATCAACCCCTGCACTACAACGCCCAGCACAACCTGCAATATCCACACTGCCCTGGAGCTAGCTCTTCCTGTGGAGAGCCACACCATCCCTGCTGCACTCACATCAGCTTCAGAGGACTGCTCCGCAGCGGCGGCTCCCTTTAGCCGCATTTCACAGGTAGCGTCATGAACTCTATAAAAACTCTATAAATCCCCTATACATAACTCCTTTTATTGACCGCCCTGGGTCACGGACCGGGTCATCGCCACTGTGACATTCCCCCAGCATCTACCGGCCCGGCACCGGGTACCCCACGGCCCAGGGGGCGCGTCATCTCTTTACAAAAAAGTAAAAAAGAAAAAAAGTTCCTCCTTAACTTGCCGCCACTCCAGCGGTGACTCTCCTTTGTCATTTGAGGCGCAAATGCCAGCCAGTCACAGGCCGGCGGCTGTTAACTATTGCCATGCTGGAGCTTCCCGCACGGTAATAGATTTAAAGTGAACCTGCGTCCGAGGAGGCAAGTTCAGTTCGCTGTGGCCCGGTGAGCAGACAGGGGGGGCCCGTCCAGGCCGCTCTACTCACCGGGCCCCACATGCCAGTAAGGGCAGTAATGCCCTGTTGGCAGCCCTGCACATATGTACACAAATCTATACAGGACATATTTAACACATCTATACAAACATATTATTTCACACATCTACACAAACACATGCAAACATCTATACCCACACATTACAATACCCTCTCTCTGGTGCAGCCTCCCCTCCTCCTGGGGCCCAACTGCAGAGCTGTCTTGCTGTAACTGCAGGGCAGAAGGCAGGAGGGGGAGAGCAGCGTTCTAATATACACAGCAGTGGAAGGGGGGGAGGGAGAGCAGTGGCCATATTGTAAGCAGCAGCCACTTGTCTGCTCTGCTGAAGGCCTGGGCTGGTGGGTGGAGCAGTGAGTCATCCTCTGCACGCGTCATCCACCCACAAGTTTTGCAGAGAGGTGGATTTGACTCGCCCCCTGGGCCGTGGGGTACCTGGAACCGGGCTTCTGTACGATGCTGGGGGTAGTAGTGGCAACCCGATCCCGTGGCTCAGGGTGGTCAGACCAAATGCTGTGGCAGTCTATTTATCAGTGTTGTGAATGTCCGACTACGCCACCCGTGGATTGCAGTCAGAGATAACCGCCGCTGCGAGGCAGACCACTGAGGCTGGTGTTGGTGTACAGCACAGGGGTAGGACAACTCCCAACAGGAAGAGTGTAGCCTCAGGGCAGTGTAGGTGAATGCTGGGGCTGATAGTGCAGGCCGCAATAGTAAGAGTTCAGAGTCCGCTTCAAACAGTCCAGGGTCTTTATTGCAGATGTTATTACTGACCCAACAGGAGTACCGGTTTAGGAATGGGCCTGGGTAGCTGAGAGCATTCGGGCGAGCCCCACTGGTCAGGGTGAGTGTGTAGGCCTACCGTTCTCTCTATGCTCTTGCTGACTATCCCCCTTTTCATGGTGTAATAGCCCACGTCCCTGAGCTGGCAGTGTACTTTGCCTATATGGCTTGCGACTCGGGCCTTGGGTACCTTTTGCTTCTCCTTGCTGTACTGGTCCCTCTGCGTGGCGGAGCCTCCAGGCTTCTTAGGCCAAGGGACCTGAAATCCCTCTCGGGTTGGTTCTCTGCTGCTGGGCTTGCAACCCTGACAGCCTCGGACCCCAATGTCCGGTAGATCGGTTCTCTCAGCCAGGACCGGCTCTCGTCGCCTCTGTCCCTGGCTTGCTGTCACTCCTCTGCCTCACGGACTCCTCAGCTGCTGCTGACCTGTCCCTTCCTCTAAGGAACCATTCTGGATACTTCAGAAGTGGGTTCTGGTCTCCCTAACCCTGACCCAGTTCCAGCTTTTATAGGGGCAGCCTGCTCCCCCTACTGGCCTGGGACAGGAGGTGCTGCATGCTAATGGTCCCTGACCAGGGAACCTCCCTCCTGCTCTCAGACGCAGCCTTTAATATTTGTGGCATCCAGGCCTGGGGTGACACAGATTCCTTCTCCCAACTCCAGGGCCCCCCTGTATCACGGGCCCCATAGTGGCGGCATGGTCTGCCACTATAAACTGTACTCCCCTGCTTGTCAAGTTGCTGGTGGTGCAGTCCCTACCTTATCAACTGGTGGACTTTGTTGCCTTTCATGAAATGATTGCATGCACTCAGCCTCCCTGTAAGATACCAAGTCACCCTTATTTTTTTAAGAAAGTGGTGCCCGCTCTCTTTCAGGTATAGGAGAATGTAAGCCGCTCTCTGGACTTGTCTATGAGCTTCAAAGTGCACTGCACTTTATATAGCTGGAGAATCAGCTATGGCTAGGGGCAATACATGAGTTTCACAGCTCACTGAGGGAATGTTTTCAGTGGCAGTGATACACCACTGCACATGGAATAGGTTGCGAAGGCTCCTCGAATGGGAGCTACAGCTGTGTCCTCCGACAGTCGGCAGTAATGCAAAGCGATGCCAAGCACTTTTACAGATTGAAAGCCTGGGGGAGAATAGCTACACAGTGGAAAAGTTGCTGATGTGCATCAAGAGGGATCTCGTCCGCTAGCTGGCTATCTGTCCACTGCAACACGGAATTGTGAGCAACAATGCCTGGAACATTTTGGCATACCATCAGACAAAATAACACATGCACCATGCATCGCCCACATCCTGAATTTGATAATGCAAGATTTGTTTTGCAAACTTACACGCTTAAGAAAGGTGGTAGCTATGGCCAGAAAAGTGTCAGCCTATATCAATAGGTCTTTTGAGGCAAAGCAAGCCCTCCTGGCTTTGCAAAAAAATACTGCCAGAGAACCCCCTGGTATGGCATGTCAGAACTCATTGGAATTCAACACTGCATATGTTGCAGTGTTTGTACGAATAGCATGAACCATAAAGTTGTAACAGACTACATTATGCAGCATTCAAACTGGTTTTCTTTGAGATCTTAAATTGGCTGCTAATGAGGGATGTGTGCCACCTACTGAAGCCCTTTGAAGAGGCTACAAAAATGTGTTAGCAGGAATATGTGTGGAATTGGTGATGTAATCCTGCTAATATTTATTTTGGGAAAAACACTCACCAGCATGTGTGACACCCCAGGGGTCTGGTTGCCACAGTGCTAGAGATATTACGTCTGAGAGCAGGTGGGAGGTCTCTTGGTCAGGAATCCTGTGCATGCCACACCTCCTGCCCAGTCCTGGGAGGGGAAGAACTTCCCCTATATAAAACTGGGGCTGAGGCAGGGTTAGTTAGTTAAGAAGAGGAGCAGCTATAGGAAAGAAAGATCAGGAGCTCAGTGGGAGCAGTGCTACAAGGAATCAGGGGCTGGCAGCTGAAGAGCTCGCCCTGATTGAAGAGTTACCACCGGACCCGGAGTCCGAGGCTGTGGGGACTAATCCTTACCCAGCAGCAGAAACCGACCGGCAGGGGATTTCAGGTCCTCTGGCCAAGAAACCCGAAGGCACGGTCACACGCGTGGGACCAGCACCGCCGTCGTGGAGCGGAAGCCACTAGAAGGCCCCGAGTCACCGGCCATACGGGTGAGCACCACACGGTAAACTCAGGGACGTGGGCTACTTTTACCCGCCTCTAGCAAGGTAGCCAGAAGAGTACAATTAGTTGGGGAGGCCTACAACTCCGCCTGGCCAGGGGAGATCCCATCTGCTCAAGGACTGACCAGGCCCCAATCGCTAGCCAGTACTCCGGGAGGGTCTATTTATGTCACCAGTAAAGACCCTGAACTACACCGCATCGTCTCTGAGTGGTTCCTGCTACCCCCATCATCCACGTCGGCTGCCCTGAGGCCATACCCCTCCCGTTGGGGGTTATACCATCCACGCTGCACAATCCTTCCACCGGCCTCAGCGGTCTGCCCTGCAGCGGCAGCTCCATAGCTGCATTCAACGGGTGGCGTAGTCGTCCAACATCTACTGCTAACACTCAGCCACACAGTTTGACTCCCTGGGCACGGACCGGGTCACCGCCACGAGACTACTGCCCCCAACAGACCTGGCTCTGGGTAGTCCCCGCGTGCGCAACGCTACACCAAGTAGGCCCAGGGGCGCGTGAGAATTCTCCCATGCTGTAAGTGACGTGCATGAGGTGAGCCGAGTTCATTGGACATGACCTCGGCTCATCTTTATGCCGTCACAGAGAGACAATGTGGAGCGCAAGCAAGCCTGCTCTTCTCAGTGTCTGCGGGATGACAGGCTGGATGGCGGCGTTCTGCTGCGGTCCAGCCTGTCATCTCGATGTAGCAGAGCTGAAGCTGTCGTGGGAACCATGGAAAGGTAAGGATGAGGTTGCTTTATTATTTTATTTTTATTACAGGAGATTGTTGGCTTCAGCTGGAATGGGTGTGATGGTAAGTATGGTTTAATTTAGAACAAAAAAGAATTGTGTCTTTATTTCAATTAAAGGACTTTATTCTGGGTGTTTGTGTTTTTTTTAACTTTGACTATGGGGTTAGTAATGGGGGTGTCTTATAGACGCCTCTCCATTACTAACCTGGGCTTGATGTCAGCTGGCATTATAAGCTGACATCAACCCCAGCCCTATTACCCCCTGCCACCGCACCAGGGCAGCGTGGAAGAGCGAGGCTAAGTGCCAGAATTGGCGCATCCTATGAATGCGCCATTTCTGGGGCGGCTGACGGCTGGTGTTTCTAGCCTGGGAGGGGCCCAATATTCATGGCTCCCTTCCTGGGCTATTAATATCAGCCCCCAGCTGTCTGCCTAGCCTTTGCTAGCTATTAAATTAGGGGGGACCCCACGTCATTTTTTTGGGGGGGTCCCCCATTTTAATAGCTAGTAAAGGCTATGTATTCAGCTGGGGGCTGATATTAGTAGCCTGGGAAGCTCCGTGGGTATTAACCCCTTCCCAGGCTTCAAACATCTGCCCCAGCTGTCTGCTTAACCTCCGCTAGAGCCTAAAATTAAGGGGAACCCCACGCCAATTTTTTTAATAATAAATCCTTTATTTTAATACTAAATGACAAGTACAGTAACCAACACTATCACTGTACTTCATATATATGTGACTGACATGTTTCTATCTATCTAATCTATGTGTGAAGCTCTATTCTGTCTGTTATAAATTGTCGGGTACAGATGCTGAATTACCGGCCGGCTTTCTTAAAGAGACGGTGCATGAAAACACTATTATTTTTTTTAATAAATCCTTTACACTAAATGACAAGTACAGTAATCAACACTGTCACTGTACTTCATATATATGTGACTGACATGTTTCTATCTATCTAATCTATGTGTGATTCTCTATTCCTTCTATTCTAAATTGTCGGGTACCGCTGCTGAATTGCCGGCCGGCTTTTTTAAAGAGACAGTGCATGAAAACACTATTATTTTTTTTGATAAATCCTTTACGCTAAATGACAAGTACAGTAAGCAGCACTTTCACTGTACTTCGTATATATGTGGCTGACATGTTTATATCTATCTAATCTATGTGTGAAGCTCTATTCTTTCGGTTCTAAATTGTCGGGTACCGGTGTATGCTGCTGCTGAATTGCCGGCTTTTCGTGTTTCACTGTGAGCACAGTTCCCATCGATTTGGGCAATCACTGTAATGCCACAACCACCATGGCTGTGGCATTACAGTGAGTGGCAGACAATCCCTGCATGATTGGTGCTCTAAATAGCGCCAGACATGCAGGACACGCTTTTGGTGCACGAACAGTTATCGAACATAACCTCGAACAGCCGAATTTTTTGCAAATCGTTCGGGTTCGTCGAACAACTCGAACACCGCCCAAAACAGCTCGAATTTGAGATTGGCGAACAGTTCTAGTCGAACACCGCTCATCTCTAGTGGTCAGATCTGGAGACCCAGTTTCATGAATGGTTGTCTCCACTGGACCAGCAACCAGGGAAGGCCGTGTGCGACAATGCTGCAAACCTGGGTGCGGCCCTTCGCCGGGGCAATGTCACACACGTGCCTTGTATGGCTCACGTGTTGAACCTGGTTGTCCATAAATTTTTAGCCCACTATCCCGGACTAGATGGCCTTCTGCAGAGGGCACGGTCGCTGTGTGCTCACTTCCGCCGTTCGCATCCCGCAGCTCAACGACTTACATCTCTACAGAAGTCGTTGGGCCTGCCAGTTCACCGGCTGAAATGCGATGTGCTGACACGGTGGAATTCAACTCTGCACATGTTGCAGCGACTGTGGCAGCACCAACAGGCCCTGGTGCAATACATACTGACGTATAGCCTGGGCCAACGAGATCCAGAGGTGGGACAAATCACGCTGCAGGAGTGGTCTCAGATCAGGGACCTATGAAGTTGACACGACCCCTGGGCCGTGGGGTACCCTGAGCCGGGCCGGTAGACGCTGGGGGTTGTAGTCACTGTGGCTGTGACCCGGTCCGTGACCCAGGGCGGTCAATCCAAGGGTAATTTGTATATATGGATTTTATAATGTCCGACTACGCCACCTGTGGAGTGCGGCCAAAGGGGCCGCCGCTGCGGAACAGTCCTCTGAAGCTGGTGGTTTTGCAACAATGGTATTATTACTCACCACAGGAAGAGTGTAGCTTCAGGGCAGTGTGGGTGGATGATGGTGGTTGTAGTGCAGGGAGTCAGTAATGAACACAGAGTCCGTGTGATGCAGTCCCAAGATCTTTACTCACAGTTGTTGCAGTCCAAATTACAGGTACCAGAGCAATCTCACCCGTCGTGCTGTGTGTACTCAGTGAGGGGCTCAGTGCACCCCCAGATAGCTCCGGAGTACTTAGCAGGACCCCCTTCTGTGTATCCTTTCTCTGGCCTTCTCCCTGCACCTCACACCCAGTGACACTTCTATCCGGTATCCTCTGGCCTTGGCGGGCGACTTGTGTTCCGTCCCCTGGGTCCTATGTGGCTACCTTCTTAGTGAGACTGGTGTGGACTTTTGCCTGCAGTACATGAAATGCTGCAGCCTCCGGTTTCTAGTTGAGCCTTGCTGTTTCTCCTCTATTTGAGGGACCGGTTCCCCTTATCTGGCCTGACCCCTCTAGCTCCTGGTAGCAGCGGGAGTACGGGTGGCCTTCTGCACGGCCCATAGCCCTAGGGTCCCTTCGGTTCCTGGAGCCTTCCTGCTCCCACTCCTCTCTTCTCTCCTTCAGTCCTGGGCCTCCCAGGCTAGGCCCGCCTCCGGAGCAGAGCTCATGCCGAGACTCTGCTCCTGTCACTTTTCCTCCTCTGACTGGCTTGCTCTTTCTAAGATGGCTTCCTATTTATACTCTCCCTGTCATGTGCTCCCCTAAGCTGCTTCCCTAAGCACCCACTACATAGGACCCTCCCACCAGCTAGGGACCTGGGACTGTGCTCTCCCTTAGGAGCAATCTCGCCCTACCCCCACTGCGGGTATGTGTTGGATGCAGGTGTTAGGGTCCCGAGCCATACGCCTTCCTTACCTGAGGGTGAGATACCACACCTCTGGGTGAGATGCAGTAACTCTGTGGCGACTGAACCCTCAGGGGCGCCACACACCCTTCTGCACAGTTTTGAAATGGCGACGAAGATGTTTAGTGCTGACGACGATGCCATTATCAGCATGACTATTCCGGTGATTTACATGCTGGAGCACACATTAAACAGAATTCAGAGTCAGGTGGTGGGACAAGAGGAGGTGGAGGAAGTAGAGGAGGAGTCGTATGCGGAAGGGATAACATCTCCAAGGTCCAGACGGTTGGCAGCACCAAGGCGGCAGGCATGGGAGGGTGGGGGAGAGGGATTAACCAGGGTGCATGGTAGCAGCCAAACTGTTGAGGAAGGTGCAGGAGCCGAGGAAGAAGTGGAGGATGAACTGGCGATGGGCATGGAAGACTCATCAGATGAGGGAGACCTTGATCACATTTCTGTTGTGCGAGGTTGGGGGGAGAGGGCAGAGGAAGGAAGCATGATTCTTACCTCGCTACCAACACAACAAGGACTTGGTCCTCCTGGATGCGCAAGACACATGAGTGCCTTCTTGCTGCACTACCTGCAACATGACCCTCAGATTGTCAGAATTCGAAGTAATCCCGACTACTGGGTTGCCACACTCTTAGATCCCCGGTATAAAAGTAAATTTGCCTAAATAATTCCTGCCATAAAAAGGGATTGACACATGCAGGAGTATCTGCAGACGCTGTTGCAGAATCTTACATGTGCTTTTCCACAAAACACCAGTGGTGCACGTAGTGAATCTCACAGTTCTAACTTGCCAACCGTGGGACTGTCGAGTCTTCATCACTCAAACCGTAACAGTAACACAGTATCTGCTGGTAACAGCAAATTTGTGGAATCGTTTCACCACTTGTTTAGACCATCCTTTGGAAGGCCACAGGAGACAAGAAGTCTGACACATAGTCAATGCCTAGAGAGGATGGTGCAGGAGTATCTCCAAGTGAACATCAAAGCCATGACTGTGTCACTGGACCCTTGCTCATTTTGGTATTCCAATCTGGAAAAATGGCCGGAGCTCGCCACTCACGCCTTGGAGATCTTGTAATGCCCTGCAGCCAGTGTTCTCTCTGAACGTGTGTTCAGCGCTGCTGATGGTGTGCTGACAGATAAGCGCACGCGGCTGTCCACTGAGAATGTAGACAGACTCACGTTCATAAAGATGAACAAATCATGGATTCGCAAGGACTTTTCTACCCCTGTGTTATCCTTGGGAGACTAAAAGCTTGAGGATTTGGTAAAATCACCTCACCAACCCTCTAAAGCCACTGTGGGGCAATTGATGCCACTTAACCCTAGAACGCATGACCATAAAAATCTACACTTTCATATACCTGGGGCCTTTTAGGCCAGTGTGCAAATAACATGGAATAACTCAAACTCAAATGACAAACAACTATATACATGAAGAATACCTAGAGTTTCAAAATTCTAACTAAGGTAATCTTGCAGAAAATAGAAAACAATTAACAGGGCGGGCCTGAGAGGCCCCAGGTATGCGTTCTAGGGTTAAGTGGTGTCTGTGCCACAATTTTGGGAAAAAATGGAGACTCTTTTTGGAGTCCCCTTGCTGTGTCTTACGTGACGTTGGCATAGTCAATTCCAGGTGGGTTGGGTCGCTCCCCCCCCCCTTTTAGCTGTAAGAAACTACATACACTATGGCTTGGGGTAACACAGATGGTTGAGTCTGAAGAGCTGTTTACTCAGAGGTCTGCTCAAAATCTTCAGTGCCTGCTAGTCAGCATAGAATTTTTAACTGCATCTAGCCTAGGCAATACTTTGGGCGTAGTAGCCCAGCTGCGAAGCAAGCTGCACCGCCTGTGTATCTAATAAGAATTTTTAAATGCATCTAGCCTAGGCAGACTGTGGGGACCCCCAACCAAACCCAGACGCTCAGCCCCACTACCGCCCCCCCCTTTCCTTGACAATACAATAATGTAACTCTTACAACTGGATGGGTGAGGATCGGTCACAGCTTTATTAACTCTTTATACTCATTCCATTAGAAAGGCATATTATTTCTAAAATAATTCAGCTTGTTGCAGCATGCCCTGGGTCTCCACTCCGGCAACTTGGCCAACAAGTGTAACTCTCCAACATGTCCTTTCTATTTCCAGGCCACGGAGGATCCTGCGTACTCGTATGCAGGACTCTGACCCCCACCCATCACTCTTAACGCTTGTTCCACTCCGTCGTGGAGTCCTGACAGGAATATGTCCAGTACAATATCCATTAAGTGAACACCGTCGGGCCGTATGAGGCCTGCTTTATCTCCTTCCAGTTGTCGGCGTCGTACCACTACACCGCCTCTGTCTCTTCTAAATTTTGCCATCCGAATATTTATTACCTGCCTTGTCCGTTCGATGGCCGTGATGTCTCGCGCACCTTGCCATACCGCTATCGGCACAATCTCTGACCATACTATAGCTAGTTTTGTGAAAAAGTCTCTGAAGCGCTCAGTGTCTAGTTTCATTATTGCCATTAGTTATGCGCTCTTGTGATGACCTAGGTTGTTTCCCCCGGCCTGTATAATTAAGATGACCGGACATCTTGCCTCTCTCCCTACCTTGATTACCTCCATTAGTACCTGTGGCCATAGCAGGCCTCTAATACCTCTCCAGTTGAAATATGTGTTATGAAACTCTAATTTCTTCCCGCCTGGGCGGACTTTCGCCCTTTTTTCTGCCCAATATATATACGAGTGGCCTATCACCCACACTGTTGGCTTAGCGTCACCTGTAAAAGAAACAAACCACGTTAGGATAACAAGTCCGGTCTTATGTATCTTGCCAAACACGTGGATCGCCATCTCCCTATCCTCTGAACTTCCGTTTCTGACAGTCCTGCTCTTGCTGCTTCCGTGGCCGCGCCTATGCGGAATGAGTGTGTCCCGTAATCTTTGGGGTGGTTCCCTGCCGATGTTATGCATTTATTAAATATAGCTTGGAACTGGTATCTTGATAATGGCGTTCCATCAATGTGTGATAGGAAGAAATTACTTTGTGATCTGATGGTTAGATATGTTTTTACTACTGTTACCCGACTCAGTGTACCATTTGTGGGTTGTAGAAGTACCCAAGTGCCCCTGCCCGCTGGAACCGTTTTCGATTTGTGTATGCGTAGACGTATTGCATTATTGGCTATGACTACGTCCTGGTGTAATAAGCCTCCACTGGTGGTAATTTTGGATTGAGGGACTAATTCGCTTATGCATAGCGCCCCGAAGATGGCGATCGCAAATGCAGTAGACAGTAGTGTTGCTTCAAATTGTGAGTGTCATGTTAATGGTGTTAGGGATATGATGTGAGAAATCAGTTTTAGTGACACGGGACGGGACGTCTACACTCCTGACTTGGCTGACCCCTTTTCCACCCTTTTATGGATTGTCTGATGATGAATCTTTGTCACATCTCCCCAATTCAGTAGTTGGAAGTGAAATGCTACTCCGGTCAGACACCGCTGCGCTGACGCCCCTGATATGCCCCTCATCATTAGCTAGTGGAGAAATTCTATGGTGACTTGTGATCTGGCTTGTTCACATTGGTCAACCCGTCTGCCTGCTACTAGTCGTGTCCACTCTTCCCATGCCTTACCGTATGCTTGCCATGTCGACGGGGCAACTGACGCTCTGATTAATGGCATCAACTATTCGCCACTAGATCCCATAGGGAAGGTGGGCAACTGTTGCCCGATGGGTGGGCGTTGTGGAAGAGCTCTGTGAAAATCTGCCAATTGAATTGTTATAAAGCGTTAGCAGCAGATTTAGACCCCTCAACATAGTGGCTAGCGCGAACCCATACATTGTGTTTTAGGCACAGGAATGCTAGCCTGGGTAGTAGGCCTAGCACTGGGAGAGATGATGATGCCATCTTATTAATGCAGTGCGCTAGGCTGGTGTTTTTTTTTATGAAGCGTATATTTTTGTAAGCCAAGCGCGCCCCATATTTCTATTGCTATCACTATTGGGAAGAAAAATTATTTTCAGGGCTAGATGCAGCTAAAAATTATTATTAATTTAAAAGCTGGTGGAGCTTGGAATAGATGGCCTAATACAATGAGTCCCACACACTGCTAGAAGGCCAAATATTTTTTCAGAGCTAGATGCAGATAAAAATTATTTTTAATTTGCAACCTGATGGAGGTCAGTATAGATGGACTAATAGAACAAGTCCCACACACTGCTAGAAGACCAAATATTTTTTCAGAGCTAGATGCAGAAAAATATTATTTTTAATTTGCAACCTGATGGAGGTAGTATAGATGGACTAATAGAACAAGTCCCACACACTGCTAGAAGGCCAAATATTTTTTCAGAACTAGATGCAGAAAAAAATTATATTCAATTTGCAACCTGATGGAGGTCAGTATAGATGGACTAATAGAACAAGTCCCACACACTGCTAGAAGACCAAATATTTTTTCAGAGTTAGATGCAGATAAAATTATTTTTAATTTGCAACCTGATGGAGGTCAGTATAGATGGACTAATAGAATGAGTCCCACACACTGCTAGAAGGCTAAATATTTTTTCAGAGCTAGATGCAGATAGAAATTATTTTTAATTTGCAACCTGATGGAGGTCAGTATAGATGGACTAATAGAACAAGTCCCACACACTGCTAGAAGGCCAAATATTTTTTCAGAGCTAGATGCAGATAAAAAATATTTTTAATTTGCAACCTGATGGAGGTCAGTATAGATGGACTAATAGAACAAGTCCCTCACACTGCTAGAAGGCCAAATATTTTTTTAGAGCTAGATGCAGCTAAAAATTATTTTTAATTTGCAACATTATGGAGGTCAGTATAGATGGACTAATAGAACAAGTCCCACACACTGCTAGAAGGCCAAATATTTTTTCAGAGCTAGATGCAGATAAAAATTATTTTTAATTTGCAACCTGATGGAGGTCAGTATAGATGGACTAATAGAACAAGTCCCACACACTGCTAGAAGGCCAAATATTTTTTCAGAGCTAGATGCAGATAAAAATTATTTTTAATTTGCAACCTGATGGAGGTCAGTATAGATGGACTAATAGAACAAATCCCACACACTGCTAGAAGACCAAATATTTTTTCAGAGCTAGATGCAGAAAAATATTATTTTTAATTTGCAACCTGATGGAGGTAGTATAGATGGACTAATAGAACAAGTCCCACACACTGCTAGAAGGCCAAATATTTTTTCAGAACTAGATGCAGAAAAAAATTATATTCAATTTGCAACCTGATGGAGGTCAGTATAGATGGACTAATAGAACAAGTCCCACACACTGCTAGAAGACCAAATATTTTTTCAGAGTTAGATGCAGATAAAATTATTTTTAATTTGCAACCTGATGGAGGTCAGTATAGATGGACTAATAGAACGAGTCCCACACACTGCTAGAAGGCTAAATATTTTTTCAGAGCTAGATGCAGATAGAAATTATTTTTAATTTGCAACCTGATGGAGGTCAGTATAGATGGACTAATAGAACAAGTCCCACACACTGCTAGAAGGCCAAATATTTTTTCAGAGCTAGATGCAGATAAAAAATATTTTTAATTTGCAACTTGATGGAGGTCAGTATAGATGGACTAATAGAACAAGTCCCTCACACTGCTAGAAGGCCAAATATTTTTTCAGAGCTAGATGCAGCTAAAAATTATTTTTAATTTGCAACATTATGGAGGTCAGTATAGATGGACTAATAGAACAAGTCCCACACACTGCTAGAAGGCCAAATATTTTTTCAGAGCTAGATGCAGATAAAAATTATTTTTAATTTGCAACCTGATGGAGGTCAGTATAGATGGACTAATAGAACAAGTCCCACACACTGCTAGAAGGCCAAATATTTTTTCAGAGCTAGATGCAGATAAAAATTATTTTTAATTTGCAACCTGATGGAGGTCAGTATAGATGGACTTATAGAACAAGTCCCACACACTGCTAGAAGGCCAAATATTTTTTCAGAGCTAGATGCATAAAAAAAATATTTTTAATTTGCAACCTGATGGAGGTCAGTATAGATGGACTAATAGAACAAGTCCCACACACTGCTAGAAGGCCAAATATTTTTTCAGAGCTAGATGCAGAAAAAAAATATATTCAATTTACAACCCGATGGAGGTCAGTATAGATGGACTAATAGAACAAGTCCCACACACTGCTAGAAGCCCAAATATTTTTTCAGAGCTAGATGCAGATAAAATTATTTTTAATTTGCAACCTGATGGAGGTCAGTATAGATGGACTAATAGAACGAGTCCCACACACTGCTAGAAGGCCAAATATTTTTTCAGAGCTAGATGCAGATAAAAATTATTTTTAATTTGCAACCTGATGGAGGTCAGTATAGATGGACTAATAGAACAAGTCCCACACACTGCTAGAAGGCCAAATATTTTTTCAGAGCTAGATGCAGATAAAAATTATTTTTAATTTGCAACCTGATGGACGTCAGTATAGATTGACTAATAGAACAAGTCTCACACACTGCTAGAAGGCCAAATATTTTTTCAGAGCTAGATGCAGATAAAAATTATTTTTAATTTGCAACCTGATGGAGGTCAGTATAGATGGACTAATAGAACAAGTCCCACACACTGCTAGAAGGCCAAATATTTTTTCAGAGCTAGATGCAGATAAAAATTATTTTTAATTTGCAACCTGATGGAGGTCAGTATAGATGGACTAATAGAACAAGTCCCACACACTGCTAGAAGGCCAAATATTTTTTCAGAGCTAGATGCATAAAAAAAATATTTTTAATTTGCAACCTGATGGAGGTCAGTATAGATGGACTAATAGAAGAAGTCCCACACACTGCTAGAAGGCCAAATATTTTTTCAGAGCTAGATGCAGAAAAAAAATATATTCAATTTGCAACCTGATGGAGGTCAGTATAGATGGACTAATAGAACAAGTCTCACACACTGCTAGAAGGCCAAATACTTTTTCAGAGCTAGATGCAGATAAAAATTATTTTTAATTTGCAACCTGATGGAGGTCAGTATAGATGGACTAATAGAACAAGTCCCACACACTGCTAGAAGGCCAAATATTTTTTCAGAGCTAGATGCAGATAAAAATTATTTTTAATCTGCAACCTGATGGAGGTCAGTATAGATGGACTAATAGAACAAGTTCCACACACTGCTAGAAGGCCAAATATTTTTTCAGAGCTAGATGCAGAAAAAATATATATTCAATTTGCTACCTGATGGAGGTCAGTATAGATGGAATAATAGAAAAAGCCCCACACACTGCTAGAAGGCCAAATATTTTTTCAGAGCTAGATGCAGATAGAAATTATTTTTAATTTGCAACCTGATGGAGGTCAGTATAGATGGACTAATAGACCAAGTCCCACACACTGCAAGAAGGCCAAATATTTTTTCAGAGCTAGATGCAGATACAAATTATTTTTAATTTGCAACCTGATGGAGGTCAGTATAGATGGACTAATAGAACAAGTCCCACACACTGCTAGAAGGCCAAATATTTTTTCAGAGCTAGATGCAGATAGAAATTATTTTTAATTTGCAACCTGATGGAGGTCAGT
Organism: Phyllobates terribilis; assembly: GCF_046119375.1. Taxonomy (NCBI): domain Eukaryota; kingdom Metazoa; phylum Chordata; class Amphibia; order Anura; family Dendrobatidae; genus Phyllobates; species Phyllobates terribilis. Next base: position 572,386,968 of record NW_027362763.1, read on the forward strand.
ATAGATGGAATAATAGAACAAGTCCCACACACTTCTAGAAGGCCAAATATTTTTTCAGAGCTAGATGCAGATAAAAATTATTTTTAATTTGCAACCTGATGGAGGTCAGTATAGATGGACTAATAGAACAAGTCCCACACACTGCTAGAAGGCCAAATTTTTTTTCAGAGCTAGATGCAGAAAAAAATGATATTCAATTTGCAACCTGATGGAGGTCAGTATAGATGGACTAATAGAACAAGTCCCACACACTGCTAGAAGGCCAAATATTTTTTCAGAGCTAGATGCAGATAAAAATTATTTTTAATTTGCAACCTGATGGAGGTCAGTATAGATGGACTAATAGAACAAGTCCCACACACTGCTAGAAGGCCAAATATTTTTTCAGAGCTAGATGCAGATAAAAATTATTTTTAATTTGCAACCTGATGGAGGTCAGTATAGATGGACTAATAGACCAAGTCCCACACACTGCTAGAAGACCAAATATTTTTTCAGAGCTAGATGCAGAAAAATATTATTTTTAATTTGCAACCTGATGGAGGTCAGTATAGATGGACTAAAAGAACAAGTCCCACACACTGCTAGAAGGCCAAATATTTTTTCAGAGCTAGATGCAGAAAAAAATTATATTCAATTTGCAACCTGATGGAGGTCAGTACAGATGGACTAATAGAACAAGTCCCACACACTGCTAGAAGACCAAATATTTTTTCAGAGCTAGATGCAGATAAAATTATTTTTAATTTGCAACCTGATGGAGGTCAGTATAGATGGACTAATAGAACGAGTCCCACACACTGCTAGAAGGCTAAATATTTTTTCAGAGCTAGATGCAGATAGAAATTATTTTTAATTTGCAACCTGATGGAGGTCAGTATAGATGGACTAATAGAACAAGTCCCACACACTGCTAGAAGGCCAAATATTTTTTCAGAGCTAGATGCAGATAAAAAATATTTTTAATTTGCAACCTGATGGAGGTCAGTATAGATGGACTAATAGAACAAGTCCCTCACACTGCTAGAAGGCCAAATATTTTTTCAGAGCTAGATGCAGATAAAAATTATTTTTAATTTTCAACCTAATGGAGGTCAGTATAGATGGACTAATAGAACAAGTCCCACATACTGCTAGAAGGCCAAATATTTTTTCAGAGCTAGATGCATAAAAAAAATATTTTTAATTTGCAACCTGATGGAGGTCAGTATAGATGGACTAATAGAACAAGTCCCACACACTGCTAGAAGGCCAAATATTTTTTCAGAGCTAGATGCAGAAAAAATATATATTCAATTTGCAACCTGATGGAGGTCAGTATTGATGGACTAATAGAACAAGTCTCACACACTGCTAGAAGGCCAAATATTTTTTCAGAGCTAGATGCAGATAAAAATTATTTTTAATTTGCAACCTGATGGAAGTCAGTATAGATGGACTAATAGAACAAGTCCCACACACTGCTAGAAGGCCAAATATTTTTTCAGAGCTAGATGCATAAAAAAAATATTTTTAATTTGCAACCTGATGGAGGTCAGTATAGATGGACTAATAGAACAAGTCCCTCACACTGCTAGAAGGCCAAATATTTTTTCAGAGCTAGATGCAGCTAAAAATTATTTTTAATTTGCAACATTATGGAGATCAGTATAGATGGACTAATAGAACAAGTCCCACACACTGCTAGAAGGCCAAATATTTTTTCAGAGCTAGATGCAGATAAAAATTATTTTTAATTTGCAACCTGATGGAGGTCAGTATAGATTGACTAATAGAACAAGTCCCACACACTGCTAGAAGGCCAAATATTTTTTCAGAGCTAGATGCAGATAAAAATTATTTTTAATTTGCAACCTGATGGAGGTCAGTATAGATGGACTTATAGAACAAGTCCCACACACTGCTAGAAGGCCAAATATTTTTTCAGAGCTAGATGCATGAAAAAAATATTTTTAATTTGCAACCTGATGGAGGTCAGTATAGATGGACTAATAGAACAAGTCCCACACACTGCTAGAAGGCCAAATATTTTTTCAGAGCTAGATGCAGAAAAAAAATATATTCAATTTACAACCCGATGGAGGTCAGTATAGATGGACTAATAGAACAAGTCCCACACACTGCTAGAAGCCCAAATATTTTTTCAGAGCTAGATGCAGATAAAATTATTTTTAATTTGCAACCTGATGGAGGTCAGTATAGATGGACTAATAGAACGAGTCCCACACACTGATAGAAGGCCAAATATTTTTTCAGAGCTAGATGCAGATAAAAATTATTTTTAATTTGCAACCTGATGGAGGTCAGTATAGATGGACTAATAGAACAAGTCCCACACACTGCTAGAAGGCCAAATATTTTTTCAGAGCTAGATGCAGATAAAAATTATTTTTAATTTGCAACCTGATGGAGGTCAGTATAGATTGACTAATAGAACAAGTCTCACACACTGCTAGAAGGCCAAATATTTTTTCAGAGCTAGATGCAGATAAAAATTATTTTTAATTTGCAACCTGATGGAGGTCAGTATAGATGGACTAATAGAACAAGTCCCACACACTGCTAGAAGGCCAAATATTTTTTCAGAGCTAGATGCAGATAAAAATTATTTTTAATTTGCAACCTGATGGAGGTCAGTATAGATGGACTAATAGAACAAGTCCCACACACTGCTAGAAGGCCAAATATTTTTTCAGAGCTAGATGCATAAAAAAAATATTTTTAATTTGCAACCTGATGGAGGTCAGTATAGATGGACTAATAGAACAAGTCCCACACACTGCTAGAAGGCCAAATATTTTTTCAGAGCTAGATGCAGAAAAAAAATATATTCAATTTGCAACCTGATGGAGGTCAGTATAGATGGACTAATAGAACAAGTCTCACACACTGCTAGAAGGCCAAATACTTTTTCAGAGCTAGATGCAGATAAAAATTATTTTTAATTTGCAACCTGATGGAGGTCAGTATAGATGGACTAATAGAACAAGTCCCACACACTGCTAGAAGGCCAAATATTTTTTCAGAGCTAGATGCAGATAAAAATTATTTTTAATCTGCAACCTGATGGAGGTCAGTATAGATGGACTAATAGAACAAGTTCCACACACTGCTAGAAGGCCAAATATTTTTTCAGAGCTAGATGCAGAAAAAATATATATTCAATTTGCTACCTGATGGAGGTCAGTATAGATGGAATAATAGAACAAGCCCCACACACTGCTAGAAGGCCAAATATTTTTTCAGAGCTAGATGCAGATAGAAATTATTTTTAATTTGCAACCTGATGGAGGTCAGTATAGATGGACTAATAGAACAAGTCCCACACACTGCAAGAAGGCCAAATATTTTTTCAGAGCTAGATGCAGATACAAATTATTTTTAATTTGCAACCTGATGGAGGTCAGTATAGATGGACTAATAGAACAAGTCCCACACACTGCTAGAAGGCCAAATATTTTTTCAGAGCTAGATGCAGATAGAAATTATTTTTAATTTGCAACCTGATGGAGGTCAGTATAGATGGAATAATAGAACAAGTCCCACACACTTCTAGAAGGCCAAATATTTTTTCAGAGCTAGATGCAGATAAAAATTATTTTTAATTTGCAACCTGATGGAGGTCAGTATAGATGGACTAATAGAACAAGTCCCACACACTGCTAGAAGGCCAAATTTTTTTTCAGAGCTAGATGCAGAAAAAAATGATATTCAATTTGCAACCTGATGGAGGTCAGTATAGATGGACTAATAGAACAAGTCCCACACACTGCTAGAAGGCCAAATATTTTTTCAGAGCTAGATGCAGATAAAAATTATTTTTAATTTGCAACCTGATGGAGGTCAGTATAGATGGACTAATAGAACAAGTCCCACACACTGCTAGAAGGCCAAATATTTTTTCAGAGCTAGATGCAGATAAAAATTATTTTTAATTTGCAACCTGATGGAGGTCAGTATAGATGGACTAATAGACCAAGTCCCACACACTGCTAGAAGACCAAATATTTTTTCAGAGCTAGATGCAGAAAAATATTATTTTTAATTTGCAACCTGATGGAGGTCAGTATAGATGGACTAAAAGAACAAGTCCCACACACTGCTAGAAGGCCAAATATTTTTTCAGAGCTAGATGCAGAAAAAAATTATATTCAATTTGCAACCTGATGGAGGTCAGTACAGATGGACTAATAGAACAAGTCCCACACACTGCTAGAAGACCAAATATTTTTTCAGAGCTAGATGCAGATAAAATTATTTTTAATTTGCAACGTGATGGAGGTCAGTATAGATGGACTAATAGAACGAGTCCCACACACTGCTAGAAGGCTAAATATTTTTTCAGAGCTAGATGCAGATAGAAATTATTTTTAATTTACAACCTGATGGAGGTCAGTATAGATGGACTAATAGAACAAGTCCCACACACTGCTAGAAGGCCAAATATTTTTTCAGAGCTAGATGCAGATAAAAAATATTTTTAATTTGCAACCTGATGGAGGTCAGTATAGATGGACTAATAGAACAAGTCCCTCACACTGCTAGAAGGCCAAATATTTTTTCAGAGCTAGATGCAGATAAAAATTATTTTTAATTTTCAACCTAATGGAGGTCAGTATAGATGGACTAATAGAACAAGTCCCACACACTGCTAGAAGGCCAAATATTTTTTCAGAGCTAGATGCATAAAAAAATATTTTTAATTTGCAACCTGATGGAGGTCAGTATAGATGGACTAATAGAACAAGTCCCACACACTGCTAGAAGGCCAAATATTTTTTTCAGAGCTAGATGCAGAAAAAAAATATATTCAATTTGCAACCTGATGGAGGTCAGTATTGATGGACTAATAGAACAAATCTCACACACTGCTAGAAGGCCAAATATTTTTTCAGAGCTAGATGCAGATAAAAATTATTTTTAATTTGCAACCTGATGGAAGTCAGTATAGATGGACTAATAGAACAAGTCCCACACACTGCTAGAAGGCCAAATATTTTTTCAGAGCTAGATGCAGATAAAAATTATTTTTAATTTGCAACCTGATGGAGGTCAGTATAGATGGACTAATAGAACAAGTTCCACACACTGCTAGAAGCCCAAATATTTTTTCAGAGCTAGATGAAGAAAAAATATATATTCAATTTGCAACCTGATGGAGGTCAGTATAGATGGACTAATAGAAGAAGTCCCACACACTGCTAGAAGGCCAAATATTTTTTCAGAGCTAGATGCAGATAAAAATTATTTTTAATTTGCAACCTGATGGAGGTCAGTATAGATGGACTAAGAGAACAAGTCCCACACACTGCTAGAAGGCCAAATATTTTTTCAGAGCTAGATGCAGATAAAAATTATTTTTAATTTGCAACCTGATGGACGTCAGTATAGATGGACTAATAGACCAAGTCCCACACACTGCTAGAAGGCCAAATATTTTTTCAGAGCTAGATGCAGATAAAAATTATTTTTAATTTGCAACCTGATGGAGGTCAGTATAGATGGACTAATAGAACAAGTCCCACACACTGCTAGAAGGCCAAATATTTTTTCAGAGCTAGATGCAGATAAAAATTATTTTTAATTTGCAACCTGATGGAGGTCAGTATAGATGGACTAATAGACCAAGTCCCACACACTGCTAGAAGACCAAATATTTTTTCAGAGCTAGATGCAGAAAAATATTATTTTTAATTTGCAACCTGATGGAGGTCAGTATAGATGGACTAAAAGAACAAGTCCCACACACTGCTAGAAGGCCAAATATTTTTTCAGAGCTAGATGCAGAAAAAAATTATATTCAATTTGCAACCTGATGGAGGTCAGTACAGATGGACTAATAGAACAAGTCCCACACACTGCTAGAAGACCAAATATTTTTTCAGAGCTAGATGCAGATAAAATTATTTTTAATTTGCAACGTGATGGAGGTCAGTATAGATGGACTAATAGAACGAGTCCCACACACTGCTAGAAGGCTAAATATTTTTTCAGAGCTAGATGCAGATAGAAATTATTTTTAATTTACAACCTGATGGAGGTCAGTATAGATGGACTAATAGAACAAGTCCCACACACTGCTAGAAGGCCAAATATTTTTTCAGAGCTAGATGCAGATAAAAAATATTTTTAATTTGCAACCTGATGGAGGTCAGTATAGATGGACTAATAGAACAAGTCCCTCACACTGCTAGAAGGCCAAATATTTTTTCAGAGCTAGATGCAGATAAAAATTATTTTTAATTTTCAACCTAATGGAGGTCAGTATAGATGGACTAATAGAACAAGTCCCACACACTGCTAGAAGGCCAAATATTTTTTCAGAGCTAGATGCATAAAAAAATATTTTTAATTTGCAACCTGATGGAGGTCAGTATAGATGGACTAATAGAACAAGTCCCACACACTGCTAGAAGGCCAAATATTTTTTCAGAGCTAGATGCAGAAAAAAAATATATTCAATTTGCAACCTGATGGAGGTCAGTATAGATGGACTAATAGAAGAAGTCCCACACACTGCTAGAAGGCCAAATATTTTTTCAGAGCTAGATGCAGATAAAAATTATTTTTAATTTGCAACCTGATGGAGGTCAGTATAGATGGACTAAGAGAACAAGTCCCACACACTGCTAGAAGGCCAAATATTTTTTCAGAGCTAGATGCAGATAAAAATTATTTTTAATTTGCAACCTGATGGACGTCAGTATAGATGGACTAATAGACCAAGTCCCACACACTGCTAGAAGGCCAAATATTTTTTCAGAGCTAGATGCAGATAAAAATTATTTTTAATTTGCAACCTGATGGAGGTCAGTATAGATGGACTAATAGAACAAGTCCCACACACTGCTAGAAGGCCAAATATTTTTTCAGAGCTAGATGCAGATAAAAATTATTTTTAATTTGCAACCTGATGGAGGTCAGTATAGATGGACTAATAGAACAAGTCCCACACACTGCTAGAAGGCCAAATATTTTTTCAGAGCTAGATGCAGATAAAAATTATTTTTAATTTGCAACCTGATGGAGGTCAGTATAGATGGACTAATAGAACAAGTCCCACACACTGCTAGAAGGCCAAATATTTTTTCAGAGCTAGATGCAGAAAAAAATGACATTCAATTTGCAACCTGATGGAGGTCAGTATAGATGGACTAATAGAACAAGTCCCACACAATGCTAGAAGGCCAAATATTTTTTCAGAGCTAGATGCAGATAAAAATTATTTTTAATTTGCAACCTGATGGAGGTCAGTATAGATGGACTAATAGAACAAGTCCCACACACTGTTAGAAGGCCACATATTTTTTCAGAGCTAGATGCAGATAAAAATTATTTTTAATTTGCAACCTGATGGAGGTCAGTATAGATGGACTAATAGACCAAGTCCCACACACTGTGTTATGCACACGCCCGGGCTAAGCGGCGTGTGCGTGTGATTGGTAGTGATTCCACTGGACCGTACCGGAGAGTGAATGCCTGGAGGGGCGTGACTAAGTATTCACCCGATCCGACCAGGGTCGCACGACGGCATACGACGCCAGTGCACCAAGGAGGAACCGAGCAGAGGGACCAGGTGCTACTCCAGGACAGACCCCGGACACGGCTGTTGACCCACACAGGGGAATACAGGAACAGGCTGGTAGGCTGGCACACAGACTGGAGGGTATAGGCAGGCACGACTGGTATGCAGGCAGGCGGGTATGCAGGCAGGGGGGTAAAGGCAAGCACAGCTAGAGTGCAGACAGGGAGGCACTAGCAGGTAGGAACACAGGCGGGATAGGACCCAGTACACACCGGGACTCAGGAACAATACAGGCAGAGCTAGAGTGCAGACAAGGCTGAGCAGGGAGGACAGGGCTCTGTTCACACGGAACAGACAGGAAGGGAAAGACAGAGCCAGATACTCACACAGTACTTGCAGAGACAACAAGCAGGAGTTAGGTACGAGTTCAGACTCTGCAGAAAAAGGAAGGGAACGGACATAGAGGCAAAACAGGTAAAGGACAGGAGAGAGTTCAGACTGGAACTGAGTGTACGGAGGAGACCGACACTGCAGAGGGATACAGGAGCGGGTCTGGGAATACGGCCCCCAGAGAGGCGGAACGAACAGGCAAGGAGCGTGTTCAGACAGGACAGACCAGACGCAGGAGCGGGTCTAGGAAATCGGCCACTAGAAGGCGGAACGAACAGGCAAGGAGCGTGTTCAGACAGGACAGACCAGACACAGGAGCGGGTCTAGGAAATCGGCCACTAGAAGGCGAGAGGAACAGGCTAGGAGCGTGTTCAGACAGGACAGACAAGAGAACACAGAAAGGAGTCAGTTCAGACACGGGAGCTGATACCGCAAAGCAGGAGACATACAGGACTCAGTTCAGACACGGGAGCTGATACCGCAAAGCAGGAGACATACAGGACTCAGTTCAGACACGGGAGCTGATACCGCAAAGCAGGAGACATACAGGACTCAGTTCAGACACGGGAACTGATACAAAAAGCAGGAGACAAGAGACGGGACCTGGCACCTTCAGAGTGCAAGCACACACTGAAGGAAACACTATGCACAGGCAGGGATAGAAGGGAGCTGCTGAGCTATATACCAAGTGACAGACAGCAATAGGCTGAGGACGCACAAGGGGTGTGACCCACAGCAGGTACAAAAGGCAGGAAGTGATCGGGCGCCGCCCTTAAGCAGCAGAAACAGACACAAACAGACAGCATGGAGGGAAGCCAGAGAGACATTCTGGACAGGAGATCAAGTGTGCCCTCTTGCACAGTGGGAGATGGACCACCATGCAAGGACGCCGCCAGGTATGTTACAGTACCTCCCCCCTTACGCCCCCTCTTCTTCAGGCCTGCCAGAATCTTCCGCAGGGAATTCGAGGGCCAGTCGTTCACTGGGTTGGAGGGGGACAGAGACTTAAGGGTAATCTCTGCTTCGAGGTACATCTTGTCAAGCTCACAGGAAGAAATAGACGGGTTATCACGTACATAATGAGGAAAAGTCACTGTCTCTTTGTTATCTGGTGGTATCCTGGAGGATTCAGGAAACAACTGGAGGTCCTCCGCTGGGTCAGAAGAGTGCAGAGGCTCAGAGAAAACAACTGCTTCAGAGTACACTAGGTCGGACTCACTGGAGGAAGCAGGCGAGGTATCGGGTACCGAGTATAGGAAAGTCTCTGTCCATTCACCACCAGGTGGCACCCCGAAGGGTTCTGGAGACAGCTGGCGGTCCTCCGCCTGGTCAGAGGGGTGTAGAGACTCACGGGTAACCTCTGCTTCAGAGTACACTAGGTCGGACTCACTGGAGGAAGCAGGCGAGGTATCGGGTACCGAGTATAGGAAAGTCTCTGTCCATTCACCACCAGGTGGCACCCCGAAGGGTTCTGGAGACAGCTGGCGGTCCTCCGCCTGGTCGGAGGGGTGTAGAGACTCAGGAGTAACCTCTGCTTCGGAGTACACTAAGTTGGACTCACTGGACGAAGCGAGCGAGGTATCAGGTACAGAGTATAGGAGAGTCTCTGTCCTTTCGCTACCAGGTAGCACCCCGAAGGGTTCAGGAGACAACTGGAGATCCTCCGCCTGGTCGGAGGGGTGTAGAGACTCGGAGGTAACTACCACTTTGGGGTACCCATTGTCAGGCTCACAGGACGAAGCGGACAAAGTATTGAGTACCGGGTGTAGAGAAGTCTCTCTCCATTTGTCATCGAGTGGTATCCCGGAGGGTTCAGGAGGCAACAGGGGATCCTCCGCCAGGTAGTAGAGGTGCACAGACTCTGAGGTAACCACAGCTTTGGAGCATCCTTGGACATGCACACCGGTTAAAGAGAAAGAAGCATCTGATGCTGGGTGCAGGAAGTTCTCCTGTGTGGAGTCTGGATGGGCAGAAGTCTCTTCGGCCAGGAGAACTGGTGCACTACCCACGCACATTACCCATTGGGGTTTCTCCGGGATACAGGGAGATGAAGCTTCAGTAGGGACTTCAAGGTTGGGGTCAGGAGGTCTCAGGGAGGACAGACCCTGGCGTGACGGCTTGCCTCTAAGTCTAGCACGTCTGGACTGCCTCTTGAGGTTGAGAGAAGTATTCCGGAAAGCGTAGTCACCCTGTGAGGATTCTGGGTGGGCAGTAGTCTCATTGGGCTGGAGGACTATTGCGCTACCCACACACATTACCCGTCGGGGCTGCTCCGGGATATTGGGAAGTGAAGCTTCAGCAGGGGCTTCAGAGTTAGGGTCCTCGAAGACCATACGAAAGGCCACCAGGAAGGCCTGCAGGTCAAGGATGACAGGATCCCATGCTTCCCATAGGGGGGTGACCCATTTCAAGGCATCACCCGCTAGGTAGTCAATCATAAAGGCCACTTTAGCCCAATCGGAAGGAAAATAGAGAGGGTAGGCCTTAAAGTGTAGCATGCATTGCTCCACAAATGCACGACACTGTCTTGGATCCCCATAGTAACGTGGCGGATCCGCAGGAACGAGGGCTGATAGATCCATCTGGACGGGTGCGTAACTCGCCTGGAACTCAGCTAAAGGGGGAAAAAAATTTATTTATTTTATTTTAATGCATGTATTCGCTGGAAAAACTTCTCAAAGAGCGAAGGCCGTGGGGCTCAACGGGAACCATGGCCTGAGCATGCTGTTATGCACACGCCCGGGCTAAGCGGCGTGTGCGTGTGATTGGTAGTGATTCCACTGGACCGTACCGGAGAGTGAATGCCTGGAGGGGCGTGACTAAGTATTCACCCGATCCGACCAGGGTCGCACGACGGCATGCGACGCCAGTGCACCAAGGAGGAACCGAGCAGAGGGACCAGGTGCTACTCCAGGACAGACCCCGGACACGGCTGTTGACCCACACAGGGGAATACAGGAACAGGCTGGTAGGCTGGCACACAGACTGGAGGGTATAGGCAGGCACGACTGGTATGCAGGCAGGCGGGTATGCAGGCAGGGGGGTAAAGGCAAGCACAGCTAGAGTGCAGACAGGGAGGCACTAGCAGGTAGGAACACAGGCGGGATAGGACCCAGTACACACCGGGACTCAGGAACAATACAGGCAGAGCTAGAGTGCAGACAAGGCTGAGCAGGGAGGACAGGGCTCTGTTCACACGGAACAGACAGGAAGGGAAAGACAGAGCCAGATACTCACACAGTACTTGCAGAGACAACAAGCAGGAGTTAGGTACGAGTTCAGACTCTGCAGAAAAAGGAAGGGAACGGACATAGAGGCAAAACAGGTAAAGGACAGGAGAGAGTTCAGACTGGAACTGAGTGTACGGAGGAGACCGACACTGCAGAGGGATACAGGAGCGGGTCTGGGAATACGGCCCCCAGAGAGGCGGAACGAACAGGCAAGGAGCGTGTTCAGACAGGACAGACCAGACGCAGGAGCGGGTCTAGGAAATCGGCCACTAGAAGGCGGAACGAACAGGCAAGGAGCGTGTTCAGACAGGACAGACCAGACACAGGAGCGGGTCTAGGAAATCGGCCACTAGAAGGCGAGAGGAACAGGCTAGGAGCGTGTTCAGACAGGACAGACAAGAGAACACAGAAAGGAGTCAGTTCAGACACGGGAGCTGATACCGCAAAGCAGGAGACATACAGGACTCAGTTCAGACACGGGAGCTGATACCGCAAAGCAGGAGACATACAGGACTCAGTTCAGACACGGGAGCTGATACCGCAAAGCAGGAGACATACAGGACTCAGTTCAGACACGGGAACTGATACAAAAAGCAGGAGACAAGAGACGGGACCTGGCACCTTCAGAGTGCAAGCACACACTGAAGGAAACACTATGCACAGGCAGGGATAGAAGGGAGCTGCTGAGCTATATACCAAGTGACAGACAGCAATAGGCTGAGGACGCACAAGGGGTGTGACCCACAGCAGGTACAAAAGGCAGGAAGTGATCGGGCGCCGCCCTTAAGCAGCAGAAACAGACACAAACAGACAGCATGGAGGGAAGCCAGAGAGACATTCTGGACAGGAGATCAAGTGCGCCCTCTTGCACAGTGGGAGATGGACCACCATGCAAGGACGCCGCCAGGTATGTTACAGTACCTCCCCCCTTACGCCCCCTCTTCTTCAGGCCTGCCAGAATCTTCCGCAGGGAATTCGAGGGCCAGTCGTTCACTGGGTTGGAGGGGGACAGAGACTTAAGGGTAATCTCTGCTTCGAGGTACATCTTGTCAAGCTCACAGGAAGAAATAGACGGGTTATCACGTACATAATGAGGAAAAGTCACTGTCTCTTTGTTATCTGGTGGTATCCCGGAGGATTCAGGAAACAACTGGAGGTCCTCCGCTGGGTCAGAAGAGTGCAGAGGCTCAGAGAAAACAACTGCTTCAGAGTACACTAGGTCGGACTCACTGGAGGAAGCAGGCGAGGTATCGGGTACCGAGTATAGGAAAGTCTCTGTCCATTCACCACCAGGTGGCACCCCGAAGGGTTCTGGAGACAGCTGGCGGTCCTCCGCCTGGTCAGAGGGGTGTAGAGACTCACGGGTAACCTCTGCTTCAGAGTACACTAGGTCGGACTCACTGGAGGAAGCAGGCGAGGTATCGGGTACCGAGTATAGGAAAGTCTCTGTCCATTCACCACCAGGTGGCACCCCGAAGGGTTCTGGAGACAGCTGGCGGTCCTCCGCCTGGTCGGAGGGGTGTAGAGACTCAGGAGTAACCTCTGCTTCGGAGTACACTAAGTTGGACTCACTGGACGAAGCGAGCGAGGTATCAGGTACAGAGTATAGGAGAGTCTCTGTCCTTTCGCTACCAGGTAGCACCCCGAAGGGTTCAGGAGACAACTGGAGATCCTCCGCCTGGTCGGAGGGGTGTAGAGACTCGGAGGTAACTACCACTTTGGGGTACCCATTGTCAGGCTCACAGGACGAAGCGGACAAAGTATTGAGTACCGGGTGTAGAGAAGTCTCTCTCCATTTGTCATCGAGTGGTATCCCGGAGGGTTCAGGAGGCAACAGGGGATCCTCCGCCAGGTAGTAGAGGTGCACAGACTCTGAGGTAACCACAGCTTTGGAGCATCCTTGGACATGCACACCGGTTAAAGAGAAAGAAGCATCTGATGCCGGGTGCAGGAAGTTCTCCTGTGTGGAGTCTGGATGGGCAGAAGTCTCTTCGGCCAGGAGAACTGGTGCACTACCCACGCACATTACCCATTGGGGTTTCTCCGGGATACAGGGAGATGAAGCTTCAGTAGGGACTTCAAGGTTGGGGTCAGGAGGTCTCAGGGAGGACAGACCCTGGCGTGACGGCTTGCCTCTAAGTCTAGCACGTCTGGACTGCCTCTTGAGGTTGAGAGAAGTATTCCGGAAAGCGTAGTCACCCTGTGAGGATTCTGGGTGGGCAGTAGTCTCATTGGGCTGGAGGACTATTGCGCTACCCACACACATTACCCGTCGGGGCTGCTCCGGGATATTGGGAAGTGAAGCTTCAGCAGGGGCTTCAGAGTTAGGGTCCTCGAAGACCATACGAAAGGCCACCAGGAAGGCCTGCAGGTCAAGGATGACAGGATCCCATGCTTCCCATAGGGGGGTGACCCATTTCAAGGCATCACCCGCTAGGTAGTCAATCATAAAGGCCACTTTAGCCCAATCGGAAGGAAAATAGAGAGGGTAGGCCTTAAAGTGTAGCATGCATTGCTCCACAAATGCACGACACTGTCTTGGATCCCCATAGTAACGTGGCGGATCCGCAGGAACGAGGGCTGATAGATCCATCTGGACGGGTGCGTAACTCGCCTGGAACTCAGCTAAAGGGGGAAAAAAATTTATTTATTTTATTTTAATGCATGTATTCGCTGGAAAAACTTCTCAAAGAGCGAAGGCCGTGGGGCTCAACGGGAACCATGGCCTGAGCATGCTGTTATGCACACGCCCGGGCTAAGCGGCGTGTGCGTGTGATTGGTAGTGATTCCACTGGACCGTACCGGAGAGTGAATGCCTGGAGGGGCGTGACTAAGTATTCACCCGATCCGACCAGGGTCGCACGACGGCATACGACGCCAGTGCACCAAGGAGGAACCGAGCAGAGGGACCAGGTGCTACTCCAGGACAGACCCCGGACACGGCTGTTGACCCACACAGGGGAATACAGGAACAGGCTGGTAGGCTGGCACACAGACTGGAGGGTATAGGCAGGCACGACTGGTATGCAGGCAGGCGGGTATGCAGGCAGGGGGGTAAAGGCAAGCACAGCTAGAGTGCAGACAGGGAGGCACTAGCAGGTAGGAACACAGGCGGGATAGGACCCAGTACACACCGGGACTCAGGAACAATACAGGCAGAGCTAGAGTGCAGACAAGGCTGAGCAGGGAGGACAGGGCTCTGTTCACACGGAACAGACAGGAAGGGAAAGACAGAGCCAGATACTCACACAGTACTTGCAGAGACAACAAGCAGGAGTTAGGTACGAGTTCAGACTCTGCAGAAAAAGGAAGGGAACGGACATAGAGGCAAAACAGGTAAAGGACAGGAGAGAGTTCAGACTGGAACTGAGTGTACAGAGGAGACCGACACTGCAGAGGGATACAGGAGCGGGTCTGGGAATACGGCCCCCAGAGAGGCGGAACGAACAGGCAAGGAGCGTGTTCAGACAGGACAGACCAGACGCAGGAGCGGGTCTAGGAAATCGGCCACTAGAAGGCGGAACGAACAGGCAAGGAGCGTGTTCAGACAGGACAGACCAGACACAGGAGCGGGTCTAGGAAATCGGCCACTAGAAGGCGAGAGGAACAGGCTAGGAGCGTGTTCAGACAGGACAGACAAGAGAACACAGAAAGGAGTCAGTTCAGACACGGGAGCTGATACCGCAAAGCAGGAGACATACAGGACTCAGTTCAGACACGGGAGCTGATACCGCAAAGCAGGAGACATACAGGACTCAGTTCAGACACGGGAGCTGATACCGCAAAGCAGGAGACATACAGGACACAGTTCAGACACGGGAGCTGATACCGCAAAGCAGGAGACATACAGGACTCAGTTCAGACACGGGAACTGATACAAAAAGCAGGAGACAAGAGACGGGACCTGGCACCTTCAGAGTGCAAGCACACACTGAAGGAAACACTATGCACAGGCAGGGATAGAAGGGAGCTGCTGAGCTATATACCAAGTGACAGACAGCAATAGGCTGAGGACGCACAAGGGGTGTGACCCACAGCAGGTACAAAAGGCAGGAAGTGATCGGGCGCCGCCCTTAAGCAGCAGAAACAGACACAAACAGACAGCATGGAGGGAAGCCAGAGAGACATTCTGGACAGGAGATCAAGTGCGCCCTCTTGCACAGTGGGAGATGGACCACCATGCAAGGACGCCGCCAGGTATGTTACACACTGCTAGAAGGCCAAATATTTTTTCAGAGCTAGATGCAGATAAAAATTATTTTTAATTTGCAACCTGATGGAGGTCAGTATAGATGGACTAATAGAACAAGTCCCACACACTGCTAGAAGGCCAAATATTTTTTCAGAGCTAGATGCAGATAAAAATTATTTTTAATTTGCAACCTGATGGAGGTCAGTATAGATGGAGTAATAGAACAAGTCCCACACACTGCTAGAAGGCCAAATATTTTTTCAGAGCTGGATGCAGATAGAAATTATTTTTAATTTGCAACCTGATGGAGGTCAGTATAGATGGAATAATAGAACAAGTCCCACACACTGCTAGAAGGCCAAATATTTTTTCAGAGCTAGATGCAGATAAAAATTATTTTTAATTTGCAACCTGATGGAGGTCAGTATAGATGGACTAATAGAACAAGTCCCACACACTGCTAGAAAGCCAAATATTTTTTCAGAGCTAGATGCAGAAAAAAATTATATTCAATTTGCAACCTGATGGAGGTCAGTATAGATGGACTAATAGAACAAGTCCCACACACTGCTAGAAGGCCAAATATTTTTTCAGAGCTAGATGCAGATAAAAATAATTTTTAATTTGCAACCTAATGGAGGTCAGTATAGATGGACTAATAGAACAAGTCCCACACACTGCTAGAAGTCCAAATATTTTTTCAGAGCTAGATGCAGATAAAAATTATTTTTAATTTGCAACTTGGTGGAGGTTAGTATAGATGGACTAATAGAATGATGCTATGCCCAAAAGGTTTTACTTCACTAGGTGCAGTAAAAAAATTGGTATTCTATACACAGGTGGTGTAGCTTGCAACACAGATAGGCTACTCCACTGACTAACACACTCTGCAATAGGCCAAAAAGGATTAGCTTTGCTAGATTTAGCCAAATGCTGTGAAAAAAACTTGCACAGCAATAAAACAGACCTGCCTGGCTAAAAGTGATAGGAACTGATGTAACCTAGCCCTGAAAAGGACTCCAATTACAATTAGTCTTTACTCCCAACCTATCTATTTAAGAGCACAGACTTGCCTGATAAAAGTCGTAGGAAATGCTGTAACCTAGTCCTTAAAAGGACTGCAATCACAACTATTCCCTACTCCCAAGCTATCTGTAGATTTGTGCAAAAATTGGCTTTAAATTAACAAGGTATAGCGCACACAGCAACAGCGGTGCCGTCTAACACTCAGCTGCAGCAGTGAGAAAATGGTGGCGACGGGGAAAATGGCTGGGTCTTATAGGGCAAGGACATGTGACATACACTGCCAATGACACATGCCCTTGCTTGTGTGAAAAAAAGCACCTCGCTCCGTGTGTGCGCTGCTGATAGGCTGACAGACTGCACCTCCCCACTGTAAATGCGGGAAAGAGAAAAAAAAATGGAGATCTTCATTATTCCTGCAGAGATCCATCCCCTGCCCCTCCCCCCGCCCCGCTGTACACTCAAACTGCGTATTAACATTAATTTTCGGCATTACTGAGAAAAAATCCAGTTATGATTTTGGTGCACGAACAGTTATAACCTCGAACAGCCGAATTTTTTTCAAATCGTTCGTGTTCGCCGAACGGCTCGAACACCGCCCAAAACAGCTCGAATTTGAGATTGGCGAACAGTTCGAGTCGAACAATGCTCATCTCTACTAAAGAGCGCCAAACATGCAGGGCAGCCGAGCACCGAGCTTATCGAGCGAGTACTGAGCAGTGGCGAGCACATTCGCTCATCACTAGTACTTACACTTCATCTCTTTTAACCATCGTAAAATATATACACATGCCCATTTTGGAGACATGATGTAATTATTCAAAATATATTCTGACCCATTCCTAATTTTCCCTTGTGGCCCTTCAATGCCACTTCATTGCTTGTGATAATCTGTTCTATATTATATAATATATTATATAGTATATAAACTATATTAATGTTTTTAACATATTAACAATACAAATTATTTTGTTATATAGCTCTATGGACTCTTTGTTCTCCTTTTTTATATATTTTTTTCAAAAATGCAATTGTACTATAAAATTAATGATTCTCCCAATGAAAATGTTTTACAGCCTTAAGTAATTCCTTGGTGTATTTGACGGGGTTGTTTTGTCTTAAATGCATGCAATTGGGGCTGAAAAGCATTTTTGCAATTGGTTTACATTACACATTTTGCACCTTTTGCCTCTTATAGCATCTATATTACACTGTCTATCCTTCTGCTCCACGGGAGGTTTCTGGCCTCCCTGAACTCGCCTTAGGACACCTGCGTTACGGTTTGACAGGTGTACCGCCCCAGTCAAACTCCCCACCTGCCACTGTCCCCGGAGCGGGTCTAACCGATGTGATTTTGGTGGGATTTAGGTAATCAAGCGCAGTATCTGTAGATGGAGAAACCAATACAGTGGGACCCTATATACATGTTGGAAATTCGAGCATACAAGTTTATCCTACTACAGCCAGAATTCATATAAAAAAGATTCTTAAAAGTTAAATACAGTTAAGCCCAAAAATATTTGGACAGTGACCAAATCTTCATGATTTGGGCTCTGCAGGCCACTATTTATTTAAAATGAAACAACTGAGATGCATTTGAAGTATACACTTTAATTAACCCCTTTATGACGTGGAACGTATTAGTACTCCCCATGTCATAACCCCCTGTTTAGCGCTGGCTCCGGCACTGAGTCCGCACTAAACCGGGCACATGACAGCTGATTTATACAGCTGACATGTGTCCGCAACAGCCACGGGTGGAATCCCGATCCAACCGCGGCTGCTAACTAGTTAAATGCCGCAGTCAATCTCTAACAGCGGCATTTAACTCGCGCAAACCAGATGCACGTCACTTATCCCGCTCATCGGTGACACCGTCACATGATCGCGGGTCACTGATGGGTTGGTATGATAACCCGGGGTCTGCAGCAGACCCCTGTGGTTGTCACTGCCAGATTGCTATGAGCGCCGCCCAGTGGTTGGCGCTCATAGCAAGTGAGTAAATCTGACACACACAGGTGATCTGCTCATTCTGACAACTGCAGCTTCTAGTCTCCCATTGAGACTATTGAAGCATGCAGGAAGTGTAAAAAAAATGTTTTCAAAAATATCAAAAAAATTAAAAAATATATAAAAGTTTAAATCATCCCCCTTTCGCCCCATTCAAATTAAACAATAAAAAAAAACACACATACACATATTTGTTATTGCCATGTTCAGAATCGCCCGATCTATCAATATAAAAAAAGAATCCGATCGATAAACGACGTTACAAGAAAAAAATTCTAAACGCCAGAATTACGTTGTTTTGGTCGCCCCAACATTGCAATAAAATGCAATAGCGGGTGATCAAAATATTGGATCTACCCCAAAATGGTATCAATAAAAATGTTAGCTCGGCGCACAAAAAAATAAGACCTCACTCAGCCCCAGATCCTGAAAAATGGAGACGCTATGGATCTCGGAAAATGGTGCCATTTTTTTTTTTTTTTAGCAAATTTGGATTTTTTTTCATCACTTAAATAGAAAAGAACCGATACATGTTTTGCATCTACAAACTTGTAATGACCTGGAGAATAATAATGGCAGCTCAGTTTTAGCCTCCAGTGAATGTGGAAAAAAAACAAAAACAAATGTGGAATTGCACTTTTTTTTGCAATTTCACCGCAGTTGAATTTTTTTCCCCATTTTCCAGTACATGATATGGTAAAACCAGTGATGTCATTAAAAAGTACAACTTGTCCTGTAGAGGACATATTGATACTCATGCTAGAGCAACTCCATTTTGTCTACTCGCTTTAAAATCATGTTATTATCACTCCTTGCATAACATACATTCTTTCTTTCTCTTCCCATAGAACTTATCTCACACTAACTTTTTCTCAAGAGAACATTTTGTCAGACACTGTTATCTAACTTGTTTAGGCCAGGTTTGACCTTGTAAAATTTCCATAGTGCTTCAAACTAACAATGATAATATGACCATATATGTGTTTTCCGTAATAATTATACTAACATCAGTTAGCCTATAGTATTGTAGTATGGCTGTAGAGTTGATTGGCTATTTGATATACTCAAAACAATATAAAATGTTAAGCAAAATAAACGGGATCAGAGATTCTTTGAATCCTCCCAATACAGAACATTGTTTCCGTGTGGTTTTCTGTGGATTGCAATCAACATAATAATTTAATAATTTGACACTCACTTGGTCAACCGTGAACGGTTATTGCCCTCCCTTAACAGTCCCACAAAAAATAAGCCCTCACATGGCCATATTGACCAAAAAATAAAAAAGAGCAGAAAAACTTGGCACTCTTTGAAAATAAGTTCCTTTTATTTGCATTCATATAGCATTAAACGTTTTCGGTCCTGATACGTCTAGACCTTCATCAGAACTGAATGCTTTAGGTATGGAACTCCCAGAAAAACGCGCTTGTGTGTGCGACTGATGTCACTTCAGGAGAGCGGTGAAGGTCTGTATAAGGACCGAAAACGTTTAACGCTATATAAATGCAAATAAAAGGAA
Source organism: Phyllobates terribilis (assembly GCF_046119375.1). Taxonomy (NCBI): domain Eukaryota; kingdom Metazoa; phylum Chordata; class Amphibia; order Anura; family Dendrobatidae; genus Phyllobates; species Phyllobates terribilis. The sequence continues at coordinate 572,406,857 of NW_027362763.1, forward strand.
CTTATTTTCAAAGCGTGCCAAGTTTTTCTGCTCTATATGATATATGGGTTGGATACCCTCCTTGTTTACCTGAATCCGCTACTGCAAGAGTGCCGTATATTATCATTTTAAAAAAATAAAAAAAGTTATGGCTCTGGGAAGAAGGGGAGCAAAAAACGAAAATGCAAAAACGGAAAATGCTCCGGTCATGAAGGCGTTAAAGGGGATGAACAAAAATATTGGGTGAAACATTTAGAAATTGCAACCAGGCAGGCTGGTGCTGGCAGGCATGGCTTTAATGCAGGCAGGCTGGAGCTGGCGGGCACGGCTGATATACAAGCAGATTAGTACTGGCGGGCATGGCTGTAATACGCATACCCCGAGCAACAGCAGCCAGAGCAGGAAGTTTGGGACGGGGGCCACGGTGGTGAGTGAGTCGGCGTCTCTGCCGGGGAGGGAGGCACAGTAAGAACACCGGAGACCAAGGCTACAGGCCATTTGCTCAGAGGTCAGGGGGCAGCGGGCGGCTATATGGCCTGGGCCGTGACATCTCCAACATACAACCTTGGGCATTACCTCCCCCGCCCCTTTGGACCTTGGGCACCCTACCTCCTTTTGGGCCTTCATCCCCGGTTGGGATCCCCAGTATGGAGTGGGCTGCTTTCCCAAGGTATTCTCGACCCCTTGATACCTCTTGACCAGTCCGACCAGTTTATTGTAGTTCCGGGGATCACCCTGGGCAACCCAAGTCTGTATCGGCATCGGAAGGGAATGCACAATCTGGTCCATCACCACTCGCTCTAACATCTGCGCAGGGATAGAGGACTCTGACTGCAACCATTTTTGGACCAGGTGCAGTAGGTCAAACATTTGGGAGCGAAGCGGTTTCTCACAGTGATACACCCAGCGGTGGAATCACTGTGAGTTTTTAATTTGCCATATTCCTTCGTGTCTTACAAAGACAAATCATAGCAGGCCTTCTGGGGCTCCCCCCGTCAAGTATGGCGCCAGCACCTTTGCCCATTGCTCTGGCGGAAGTCTCTCCCTCTCGGTGACCCTTTTATAAACTTCCAGAAAGGCCTCTATATCATCACCCAGGGTCATTTTCTGCATAGCTTGTCCTACCGCCTTCAAGACATGGGAGTCAACAACTGGACCTGGGGGTGGGGCGGTCTGTCAACCCTGGATGGCGATCGCCAGAAGCTGCACCTGCTGCTGCTGTTGTATCTGCTGTAGCAGTAGCTTGTTCGTCAGTTGTTGCCTCAGAACCAGGTGTTTGATTATGTCCTCCATGCTGCCAGATGTCACTCACTGGCTGGCGGTCTTTATCCAGGGCATACAATTTTTCTGTAGCAGCTACACGTATTCCTAGATCATTGCACGCATTCGAAACACTACCTGTGGTAGATTGCCTGGTTCTGCTACAATCTGAGATAGATACGGAACACTGTCTCTTTCAATTTCTTGTTGGTTTATTTAAAACATCATAAACCACGGTAAAGTTCATAAAATAAACACAGCCCTTCTGGCGTAACAGTAAAGAAAAAGGTACAGAACAGTCCTTACGTCGTCCGGTGTCTGGCTACTTAACGTTGACAACACAGGGTCCACGTTGGCAGAAACACAAACTCCTCTTTCTCAGGAGCTTACCTCTCCATACACTGAACACCACATGATTCAAAAGGCTGGCTATTTAAACCCTAGACCACACCTTGGGGTGGAGATATGGTGAATGACCTCCCACCCACATTATGGTCATTCACAAAAACCACGACCTTTTAAAATGATATATATACAGAGGAGAGTAGGGAAGGGATGTCAGCTCACCACATTGAAGATTGCCAGCAGGTATAAAGCCTCGCATGGAACCGTCCTAGCCTTGAACGTGAAGACAAATGCAAAAAGAAAAAAAGGGTTCTCCAGTGATGACTAACAGTTAAAATCTTTATTATAGAAATATTAAAATCAGTATACACCGGTTCACAAGGAATATCCAAAGATACAAAAACCAACGCGTTTCAGCGAGATGCCTTAATCATGGTATGTGTATGAGACCTTAGTGTTTTCTTAAATAAGCACACATCTAAAAAGCTTCAAGGTTGTGAGGTCAATAAATTAGTGAATATCACCTGAGAATTAACTCTACGGGTGTTGATCACAAGAAGGTCTCATAATGCCCATAGATGTAGACAGAGAGAAAAAAAAGGTGAGATTAAAAACAAGTAAAAACATAAACATTAATTACCATGTGAAGTACAAATTTACAGCGAAGATTAAGAATCCTTTTGATTAATTATATTGTAGTATAAACTCCTGGCGGCTATTGATACCTTGGGGTACTCTAGTATGTAACTTAAAAATCCAAAAAGTTTCTCTATTTAATATCTTTCTCCTTAAATCCCCACCTCTTACTGGTCTAAAAACGTTCTCTATACCTGAAAACTTCATTGCACTAAGATCTCCCCTGTGAATATGTTTAAATACCGCTGACATGTTGCAAGCTGTGGGATTAATTGCATCTGATAAATGTCTATGAATTATTATTATTATTTATTATTATAGCGCCATTTATTCCATGGCACTTTACATGTGAAAAAGGGGGTATACATAGCAAAAAACAATTACAGAAAACTTGAACAAAAACGCAAAGGCAAACTGGTACAGAAGGAGAGAGGACCTGCCCACGAGGGCTCACAGTCTACAAGGGATGCGTGAGGATACAGTAGGTGAGGGTAGAGCTGGTCGTGGTATGGTGGAGCGACGGAAGAGGTGGGTCTTCAGGTTCCTTTTGAAGGTTTCCACAGTAGGCGAGAGTCTGATATGTTGGGGTAGAGAGTTCCAGAGTAGGGAAGAAGCATGGGAGAAATCTTGTATGCGATTGTGGGAAGAGGAGATAAGAGGGGAGTAGAGAAGGAGATCTTGTGAGGATCGTAGGTTGCGTGTAGGTATGTACCGGGAGACTAGGTCACAGATTTATGGAGGAGACAGGTTGTGGATGGCTTTGTATGCCATGGTTAGGATTTTGAACTGGAGTCTCTGGGCAATGGGGAGCCAGTGAAGGGATTGACAGAGACGAGAAGCCGGGGAATAGCAAGGGGGACAGATGGATTAGTCGGGCAGCAGAGTTTAGGATAGATTTGAGGGGTGCGAAAGTGTTAGAGGGGAGGCCACAGAGCAGGAGGTTGCAGTATTTGAGGAGGGAGATGATGAGGGCGTGCACTAGTGTTTTTGCAGATTCGTGGTTGAGGAATGTGTGGATCCGGGAGATGTTTTTGAGTTGGAGTCGGCAGGAAGTGTAAAGGGCTTGGAAATGTGATTTGAAGGAGAAGTTGGAATCCAGGGTTAACCCTAGGCAGCGAGCTTGTGGGACTGGGGAAAGTGGATAGCCATTGATTTTTATGGATAGGTCAGATGGGGCGGCTGAGTGAGATGAGGGAAAGATGATGAATTCAGTTTTATCCATGTTAAGTTTTAGAATTCTAGCAGAGAAGAAGGATGAGATAGCGGACAGACATTGTGGGATTCTAGTTAGTAAGGAGGTGATATCAGGTCCAGAGAGGTAAATCTGTGTGTTGTCAGCATAGAGATGATACTGAAAGCCGTGGTACTCAATGAGCTTTCTCAGGCCGAGGGTGTAGATTGACAAGAGCAGAGGTCCTAGGACTGAACCTGGGGGAACACCGACAGATAGGGGGCGAGATGAGGAGGTGGTGTGTGAGTGAGAAACCCTGAAGGTCCTGTCTGTTAAGTATGAGGAGATTCAACATAGGGCCAAGTCTTTGATGCCAAGAGATAATGTGGCACCCCAGGGGTCTGGTTTTCCACAGTAATGTAATGTTATGTCTGAGAGCAGGTGGGAGGTCCTTTGGTCAGGGATCCTGTGCATGCCACACCTCCTGCCCAGTCTTGGGAGGGGAAGAACTTCCCCTGTATAAACCCTGGGCTGAGGCAGGGTTAGTCAGTCAAGGAGAGTAGAGACAAGAAACAGCAGAAGCAATACTACTACGAGTCAGGGGCTGGCAGCTGCAGAGCTCGCCCTGACTGAGAAGCTTTCTTACCGGACCCGGCGTCCGAGGCTGTGGGGACTAACTCTTACCCAGCAGCAGAAGCCAACCGGCAGGGGATTTCAGGTCCTCAGGCCCAGAAACCCGAAGGCACGGTCACACGCGTGGGACCAGCACCGCCATCGTGGAGCGGAAGCCATTAGAAGGCCCCGAGTCACCGGCCATACGGGTGAGCACCACACGGTACACTCAGGGACGTGGGCTACTTATATCCGCTTCTAGCAAGGTAGCCAGAAGAGTACAGTCAGTTTGGGAGGCCTACAACTCCGCCTGGCCAGGGGAGATCCCATCTGCTCAAGGACTGACCAGGCCCCGTTCACTAGCAAGTACTCCGGGAGGGTCTATCGTTGTTACCAGTAAAGACCCTGAATTACACCGCACCGTCTCTGAGTGGTTCCTGCTACCCCCATCATCCACATCTGCTGCCCTGAGGCCATACCCCTCCCGTTGGGGGTTATACCATCTACGCTGCACCATCCATCCACCGGCCTCAGCGGACTGTCCTGTAGCGGCAGCTCCATAGCTGCATTCAACGGGTGGCGTAGTCGTCCTACATCTACCGCTGTTACATCGCCGCTCAGTTTGACTCCCTGGGCACGGACCGGGTCACCGCCACGAGACTACAACCCTCAAGAGATCCGGCTCCGGGTAAGCTCCCGCGTGCGCAACACAGCGCGACACAGGCCCAGGGGCGCGTCAACTTTGGCGTAGCCGGCAGGATTTCGTGCCCGCAACCACCGGGTACTGCGTGCCTGAAAAAGAGACTTTTCAAACTTACCTGTGGTGAAGATTCCCGCCATCCGGCGCCATCTTCAGCCTTCTTCCCGCCATCGGTGAAGTTTCCCGCCATCCGGCGCCATCTTCTGCCTTCTTCCCGCCATCCGTGGAGTTTTCCCGCCATTGGACGCCATCTTGAGGACGCCGCGCGGGAAGAAGAGGGGCGTGGACTCCGAAAGCGCGCGAGAACTGAAGCCCCGCCTCACGTCCGGACGTTGTGTAAGGTCCTGGAAGGAGCCCAGCAGACGCCGACGTCACAGGAGCGCGACGGAAGGTCCTCAACCCTGACGATCCACTGCGGAGCCGCGGCCTACGGAACAGGATCATCGCAAGGTAGGCCACGGTCCACTAGGGGGGAGGAAGATGTCGGATACGGAGGAGAGCTTCAATGCCTCAACCCCCGCCAGCGCTACCGCTGCTGCAGTTATGCCCTTCACCATGCCCTATATCCCGGGAGCAGCTTGGCTACCCCAGTACTCAGGGGAGTCACATACCCTGCATGACTTTAGAGAAAAGCTGGATAGCCTCTTCCAGGTGTACCCCCTCACAGAAGAGCAAAAAGTGAGCATCCTGGTGGCCCAACTAACCGGGGCAGCCAAAAGGGAAGTAAAATCCTGGCCACCTGGGAGGAAGACTGTCGCAGGGATACTAACCCGGCTGAAGGACACCTTTGATACCCGCACCTCAGCCGAGATTAAGCTTAGATTCTACGGGTGCAAGCAGCGAGTGCATGAGAGTATAAGGGACTATGCACTAAACCTACAAGAGGCCCTGAGGGCCAGTAAGCAGACCGACCCTGATGGAGTGGGAAACGAGGACAGGCTGTTGACCGAACAGTTTATAGAGGGACTGTATTGTAATACCCCCCGAACCCAGTTGCGGGCAATGGCCTTACAGGATCCCCATCTGGGCTTTGCACAGTTCAAGGACAGAGCCATCCGGGTGCTCTGAGAACCGGCACCGGGTGGCGTTGTGACCCACAGGCGCCCAGCTATCACTTACCACCAGGAGGCGGCGCCCTTGTCGGCAGGGCCTGTGGGAGCTGATGCGCAGGCTTTGGACAATGACCCGGCTCCAGACCTACACCATCAGGTCCAAGAGCTAGCTAAGAGCGTTGCTGCGCTAACACGAACTGTGCAGTCTTTACAGGCTTCCACCCCAGGGAAGATCCAGCTGGCATCCGGACCGGAGGACATCCCGTGGCGTCGACCAAGGAGGACCCCACCGGCCAGAGGAAGACCCAGTGACCGATACAGCGAGGACGGACGACCCATCTGCCGCCGCTGCAATCAACCTGGACATATGGCAAGGTACTGTTCTTTAAACGGGCACAACCTGGGGTAGAGGGCCAACCCCCAGGAAAAAGATCACCAGGCCCATCGAACTGGCGCGACAGATATGTGGGAGGACGTCCAGTCTTGCCTGTGGTACTGGATGGCATTCCCATGAGTGCCCTACTGGACACCGGGTCACAGGTCACCACCATCCCGTACGTGCTCTTTAAGCAGTACTGGAATGACTCGGATATTACCCGCTACCCTGACGACGACTTGAGTATCATCGCCAGCAATGGCCAGCCCGTGCCACAGATCGGATTTAAAGAGGTGACCATCAAAATCGGTAGAGTCGAACTGGCAGCATAGGGACTGATCATTGTAGATATTGACAAACATGAGAGTCACCCAAAAATAACTCTAGGAACTAATGTAATTGAAAATTGTCTTGCAGAGGTGATTTTCCTTTTACAGCAGGTTGCCAAGAACGCCAGCTCCGGCGAGCAGCGGGTGCTCCAGAAAGAGATCCGGGCACTGATGCGACGGCAACAGGTGGAACTCTCCGGCGGTGAGATTGGTAGCGTAAGAATGTGTGACCCTTTTCCTATTGCCATGCCCCCAAAAAGTGAAATGATGATTTGGTGCCGGGCAGCTATTGGTCTGAGAGGTAGAGATTACCAGGCAATGGTAGAACCAGTTTACTCGGACAGTAGGCCCACCATTTTGACAGCACGGGGGGTGGTTGATGTACGCCATGGGAGGGTGCCCGTTCGCATAATAAATATCGGGGAGAGGGAAGTGTACCTGCCCCGGTATGCCACGCTAGCCAAATTATATACCATTAACCAAAATTCTATACAATCTGTGGAACCCTTGCCTCCATCTCACCCGGAGGAAGGTAACGGCTCTAAGAAAAACATGGAGGACTGGTGTCAGCAACTACATCTGGGTACTGACTCCACTCCCGCACACCAGAAACAAGGAGTCTATCGGGTGGTTCAGGAGTACGAGAGAGTGTTCAGTAAACACCCGTTAGACTTCGGGCGAGTCAAGGGGGTAGAACACCACATCCCCACGGGAGACCATCCTCCTATAAAAGAGAGGTATCGACCCGTACCCCCTGCCCACTACCAACACGCCAAGGGGATGCTTAGAGACATGAAGGAGGCTGGGGTGATCAGGGATAGCTGTAGCCCCTGGGCAGCTCCACTAGTCTTAGTCCGAAAGAAAGACAACACCATGAGGATGTGTGTAGATTACCGGAAAATCAATCGTATCACACACAAGGATGCGTACCCCTTACCAAGGATAGAGGAGTCATTGGCTGCTTTAAGATCTGCTAACTTCTTCTCTACCTTGGATCTCACTAGCGGGTACTGGCAGGTTCCTGTAGCAGAGGCGGACCGGGAGAAGACCGCATTCACCACCCCGATGGGACTTAGCGAGTTCACCTGCATGCCGTTCGGACTCTGCAACGCACCGGGAACCTTCCAACGACTAATGGAGTGTTGTCTGGGCCACAGAAACTTCGAGACGGTCCTGTTGTACCTGGACGATGTCATCGTATATTCTAAGACGTATGAGGACCACCTGAAACACCTGGCGGAAGTGTTCGAAGCTCTGGCAAGTTACGGCCTAAAGGTGAAACCCTCCAAGTGTCACCTCCTGAAACCAAAGGTGCAGTACCTGGGACATGTGGTGAGCGCTAACGGAGTGGCTCCCGACCCTGATAAGATCACCGCAATTAAGGAATGGCCAAGCCCCTCCAGCGTAAAAGAAGTGCGGCAGTTCCTCGGGTTGGTAGGCTACTACCGAAGGTTTATTCCCGGTTTCACCAAAAAGGCAGCACCTATGCAGGACCTCCTGATAGGCCAGTCCCGGAAGGCCAAGAACCAGAAGCCGCCCTTCAAATGGGAGGAGCTGGAAGAAGAGTCCTTCCGCCAGCTGAAGATGGCCCTCACGGGGGACGAAATCCTGGCGTACCCGGATTATAGCCAGCCCTTTATCCTCTACACCGACGCCAGTAACATCGGGCTAGGAGCCGTACTGTCCCAGATCCAGCAGGGGAAGGAACGAGTAATCGCCTACGCCAGCCGAAAACTGCGACCCACCGAAAGGAACCCCGAGAATTACAGCTCATTTAAGTTAGAGTTCCTGGCCGTAGTATGGGCAGTCACCGAGCGCTTTAAGCATTACCTCGCTTCTTCCCGGTTCACCGTGTACACGGATAACAACCCGTTGACACACCTGGACACGGCAAGACTCGGTGCCCTGGAGCAGAGGTGGATGGCCCGTCTGTCCAACTACGAGTTCACAATCAAATACCGGGCAGGACGCTCCAATACCAACGCGGACGCCCTGTCCAGGATGCCCAACCTGCCGGACGGAGGAGAAGATCCGGAGGGACTGGAAGAAGTTGAACTCCCTGCGTTCCACCGTCATGGGACTATCCAGTATTCCCACCGGGTAAGGAGTAAGCAGGCTGCTACGTTGAACCCCTTACCCCACTACAACTGGGCGGAAACGCAAGACAGCGACCCTGCCGTCCGACTGGTGAAGGAGATGCTGACTCGGCCGGAGGCTCGCCTTGAACCAGACGCTCCGGAGGAAGCCAAACAACTATGGGCAGAGAAGAGTCGACTGTTCCTTTACAAAGGGAAGTTGTGCCGCAGAATGGTTAACTCCCGGATGCATGAATTACTCTGGCAAGTAGTGGTGCCACGAAGAGACGCAGCCATGGTGATGGAGGCATACCACGACGGAGCTGGACACTTCGGGTGGAAGAAGCTGGAGTTCCTGCTGCGCGAGCGGTTCCACTGGGTAGGCATGAGGGGAACCATCGAGAAGTGGTGCAGAGACTGTGGCCCGTGCAACCTGAGAAGGAAGGACCGTGCCAGCAAGAAGACTCCCCTGCAGTCCATCGTCACCCGGCAACCGTTGGAACTGGTAGCCTTGGATCATGTAAAACTGACCCCAAGCAGAAGTGGCTACGTCTACGCGTTAACCATCGTGGATCATTACTCCCGGTTTCTGGTTGTCGTCCCCGTCAAGGACTTAACGGCTCAAACAGCAGCTAGAGCCTTCCAGCAGCACTTTTGCCGTCCACACGGGTACCCGGACCAAGTGCTGACGGACCAGGGACCTGCCTTTGAAGCGGAGGTCTTCCAGGAATTCTGCAATCTGTATGGCTGCCGGAAGATAAGGACGACACCCTACCATCCGCAAACTAATGGACTTTGTGAGAAAATGAACCAGGTGGTAATGGATCTTCTAAAAACGTTGCCCCTGGAAGAACGCAGTCTGTGGCCTGAGAAGTTGCCCGATCTGGTGGACCTATACAACCACATCCCGGTAGGTTCCACCAACTGTACCCCGGCTTACCTAATGAGGGCAAGACCTGGTAAGTTACCTGTTGACCTGGAAATGGGAGTCCTGACACCCGAGGACACTTCACCAGAAACAGACTGGGACACAGAGAGGCAGCAGCAGTACCGGAGAGTACAGGAGAGCGTGGAGCGAAGTCTCTGTCAGGCTAGGGAAAGACAAGAGAAAACTTACAACCAGTATGCTCCCGCTGTTCCCCTGGTACCCGGAGAGCAGGTCTTGAAGAGGAAGAGACGGCTCCACAAGTTGGATGACCAGTGGGAGAAGGACCCGTACACCGTACTGCCCTCAAGCCACGAGAACCCGAAGGTTTGTACCATCAGTAAAGACGGAGGGGAAACCACAGCCATTGTATCCCGGGACCACCTGAAGAAGTGTCCCGAACAACTGAGGAACCCTGAAGAGGAACAAGAAGACCATCGACCCGTAGAGGAAAGGGAAGATATGGTTAGTACTGTGCTCGGGGACTTCCCTCGGTCTTGGACTCAAGTCAATGGTGCAGTTGTGGTACCCGTACTCACCTTCCTCCAACCAGCATCCCAAGCACCTACGGAGCAACAGGTAGAGCTGGAAGAACAGCCGGTCCAGGAGGCAGAAGACTCCACACAAGCAGAACAGGAGGATCAACCCTCTGCTTATAGTGAGCCTGCCGTACCCCTAGTGAGACAAAGAGCCGGTAGACAGCTGCCCAGTTTACCCTTGACAGCTCCTACACCCTGTAGTTCAGGGCCAGACAGTCAGCTCCGTAGGTCCACTAGGGCCACTAGAGGCCAGTTACCCGCACGCTGGAGAATTTGAAGTGTATAAATTGTTTTATTTATGTTTATCTGTGTATTGTTGCTTGTGTATAATTTTGTGTTTCCAGTTATTTTTAGGAATCCTTGGTGGATTTACCGGGAATCCTTGTACATAGTTGGAGCGTAACCCAGGATGGACTAGAGACTGTTAAGGACTCGGGGTAGGACAGACCCCTACCTGGTTACGTCTCCATGTTTTGGTGAAATGGACACCTTGCTTTCTTCAAAGACTACACCCGGTTACGGACATGCCGTGACCACCTTTATGTGTTTCTTCTTATTGTACTATTATTGTTGTTATATCTTGTTATGTTTTTTCTAAAATATGTTTAGTCCCGGAGTACTAAATTTCACTAGGGGGGAATGTGGCACCCCAGGGGTCTGGTTTTCCACAGTAATGTAATGTTATGTCTGAGAGCAGGTGGGAGGTCCTTTGGTCAGGGATCCTGTGCATGCCACACCTCCTGCCCAGTCTTGGGAGGGGAAGAACTTCCCCTGTATAAACCCTGGGCTGAGGCAGGGTTAGTCAGTCAAGGAGAGTAGAGACAAGAAACAGCAGAAGCAATACTACTACGAGTCAGGGGCTGGCAGCTGCAGAGCTCGCCCTGACTGAGAAGCTTTCTTACCGGACCCGGCGTCCGAGGCTGTGGGGACTAACTCTTACCCAGCAGCAGAAGCCGACCGGCAGGGGATTTCAGGTCCTCAGGCCCAGAAACCCGAAGGCACGGTCACACGCGTGGGACCAGCACCGCCATCGTGGAGCGGAAGCCATTAGAAGGCCCCGAGTCACCGGCCATACGGGTGAGCACCACACGGTACACTCAGGGACGTGGGCTACTTATATCCGCTTCTAGCAAGGTAGCCAGAAGAGTACAGTCAGTTTGGGAGGCCTACAACTCCGCCTGGCCAGGGGAGATCCCATCTGCTCAAGGACTGACCAGGCCCCGTTCACTAGCAAGTACTCCGGGAGGGTCTATCGTTGTTACCAGTAAAGACCCTGAATTACACCGCACCGTCTCTGAGTGGTTCCTGCTACCCCCATCATCCACATCTGCTGCCCTGAGGCCATACCCCTCCCGTTGGGGGTTATACCATCTACGCTGCACCATCCATCCACCGGCCTCAGCGGACTGTCCTGTAGCGGCAGCTCCATAGCTGCATTCAACGGGTGGCGTAGTCGTCCTACATCTACCGCTGTTACATCGCCGCTCAGTTTGACTCCCTGGGCACGGACCGGGTCACCGCCACGAGACTACAACCCTCAAGAGATCCGGCTCCGGGTAAGCTCCCGCGTGCGCAACGCAGCGCGACACAGGCCCAGGGGCGCGTCAATAAGAGAATCTGTAATAAGAGAGAATGGTCCACTGTGTCGAAGGCAGATGACAGGTCCAGGAGGAGAAGGACAGAATAGTGTCGCTTGGATTTGACAGTTAGTAAGTTGTTGGTGACTTTAGTCAGGGCAGTTTCAGTAGAATGGTGCGGTCGGAAGCCAGATTGTAAGCGGTAAAAGAGGGAGCAGGAGGAGAGGTGGGAGGACAGTCCAAAATGGATATGTTGTTCCAGTAGTTTTGAGGCATAGGGGAGAAGTGATATGGGGCGATAGCTAGTCAGAGAGGATGGGTCAAGGGACGTTTTTTTGAGGATGGGTGTGATCGAGGCATGTTTGAAGCTTGAGGGAAAGACACCAGTTGTTAGTGACAGGTTGAAGAGGTGGGTTAGAGTTGGGATGAAGACTGTAATAAGGTTAGGGATGAGGTGGGACGGGATAGGGTCAAGTTCACAGGTGGTGAGGTGTGACTTGGCGAGTAAGGAGGAAAGTTGATCTTCCATAATGGCAGAGAAGCTGGTTTTGGAGGAGGACTGAGTAGATATGAGAAGGGGCTGTGGCGACTTTAGGCAAAAGCTTTGTCTGATGGTATCAATCTTCTGCTTGAAGAACGAGGCAAAGTCCTCAGCTGAGATGAGAAGAGATGGAGGAGGCGCTGGAGGGCGGAGGAGAGAATTGAAAGTGTTCAATAGCTGTTTAGGGTTGTGTGACAGGGAGGATATGAGAGATGAGAAGTAGGTTTGTTTTGCTGCGATGCGATGAAGTGCTCGTTGCAGTGGGACTTTATCCATCTCCTCTCAGCAGCCCTGAAGGCCCGTCTCAGTTCTTTAGTCAGGCTGGTGTGCCAGGGTTGCCTGTTGATTGTGCGAGCTTTGGTATGTGTGAGGGGGGGGGGGAGACCAAATTGAGGGCTGCAGCTGTTGTGGTGTTATATAAAGCGGCAGCAACATCTGTATCATGTAAGGAGCTTATGTCTGTAAGAGGGATAAGGAAATCAGAGAGTGAGTTTAGGTGGAGGTGTTTGAGATTTCTACGAAGGTATGCAAGTTTGTGGAGTGGGGATTGTGCACCTGGGGAGGAGAGGGAAGAGAATATGAGTAGGTTGTGGTCAGATAGAGGGAGAGGTGAGTTGGAGAGGTTAGATAGGGAACAGAGGCGGGTGAAGATGAGGTCAGTGTGTGGCCATCTTTGTGAGTGGCTGCGGAAGATCATTGAGCAAGGCTGAAGGAGGAAGTGAGGGTTAGAAGCTTAGAGACAGATGAGTGGGAAGTGTCAATGGGGATGTTGAAGTCCCCCATGATGATAGTGGGAATGTCAGCGGAAAAGAAGTGAAGCAGTCAGGTGGTGAAGTGGTCAAAGAAAGTGGTGGCTGATCCTGGGGGGCGGTAAATGATAGCCAGTTGGAGCTTGGAGGGGGAGTAGATGCACACAGTGTGCCTCGAAAGAGTGGAAAGTAAAAGAGGATGGCAGGGGAATTGGGGAGAAGGAGCTGTTATCTGACAAGAGGATACCAACTCCTCCGCCATGCTTGCCGCTAGAGCAGGGTGTTTGGGAAAGATGGAATCCACTATAGGAAAGTGCAGCTGGAGAAGCTGCGTCAGAGCATATGTTTCTTCAGGGGTCACATAGTACAACCAATACATTGTAACGCACATTAATAAAACTATTAATTGCATATTCTCTATTTGTAACTAAAGACTTAAATTTTATTTTTTTATTTTCCACATGCAAATAAGCTTTACAAGGGTGATGTCCATAATAGTTTTATTAATTGCAATGCTACAGGTGTCATATAACTTGTAGAATGCATGCAATGGAAGTGCTGAATGGAAGGAGAACAGCATTTGGAAGACCTCTGGAAGCATCTCTCATTCCCAGCTCGCTGCTGAAAAACATTCTTTCTTGTATAATGACTTGTATATAAGGCAAAATTTAAAAAAGGATTTTAAAATAAATTAAACTTTAACCCCTTTCCGACGATGTCAGTAATAGTACGTAGCTGCGCCCTGGGACTTATGCACCAGCTACATACTATTACGCGTGCGGTGATTGCACCCGCACACAAACGTCACAGCTGACGCACAGTGCTATGTGCAGGGAGCAGTCCCACACCGCTCCCGACACATTAACCCCCACAATGCTGCGATGTCGTCAGTGCATGACCAAAGTAATGTCTCCCCTGTGCAGAGCTGACAGGCTGCTAGGCATAGGGAGCTGCTGCTTTCTATGGCATGCAGCCGATCAGGCTGCAAAAAGTGAAAGTCCCATAGTGGGACAATGTGTAAAAGTAAAAAAAAAAAAGTAGGAAAGTGAAAAAAAAAAATAGAAAAAAATATTGTAAAAATATAAAAAAAATGAAAAAAATAATCTCCCAAAAATAAAAATATATTGAACCCATAATATTAATTTATTAACAAAAAAAACAAAAAATAAAAGTACACATATTTGGTATCGCCGCGTCCAGAACGACCTGACCTATAAAACTATCCCACTAGTTAACCCCTTTAGTAAACACGGTAAAAAAAATAAATAAAAAAACAAGCAAAAAACAATGCTTTATCATACCACCAAACAAAAAATGGAATAACACGAGATCAAAAAGATGAATGTAAATAAAAATGGTACCGCTGAAAACGTCATCATTCGAAAAATAAAAAAAGTCATATCTCTCAGAATAAAGCGATACAAAAAACTATTTTTTCTAGAAAATAGTTTTTATTGTGTAAAAGCGACAAAACATAAAAAAACGATATAAATGCAGTACCACTGTAAACGTACTGACCCGAAGAATAAAGCTGCCTCACCTAATTTACCACACGCGGAGCGGTATAAAAAAAACCCCATAAAAACAATTCCAGAATTGCTGTTTTTTGTTTATTCTGCCTCCCACAAATAGGAATAGAAAGCAATCAAAAAATGTCACATGCCCGAAAATGGTACAAATAAAAACGTCAACTTGTCCTGCAAAAAACAAGTCGTTAAATGACTGTCGGCCAAAATATGGAAAAATTATAGCTCTCAAAATATGGCGATGCAAAAACTAGTCTTTGCAAAAAAAAGTGTCTTTTAGTGTGTGACAGCTGTCAATCATAAAAACCCGATATGAATCTGGTATCGCAGTAATCGCACCGACCCGAAGAATAAAATCGTCTAATCACTTATACCACACGAGGAACGATGTAAAAAAATAAACTCTAGGGTTAGGGTTGTGCTAGGGTTAGGGTTGTATTAGGGTTGGAGGTTAGGGTTGTGCTAGGGTTATGGTTGGGCTAAGGTTGGGGTTGGGGTTAGGGTTGTGCTAGGGTTAGGGTTTGGATAGGGTTAGGGTTGGGCTAGGGTTAGGGTTGGAGTTGTATTAGGGTTGGGGTTAGGGTTGTGCTAGGGTTAGAGTTGGGCTAGGGTTGAGGTTGGGGTTAGGGTTGGGCTAGGGTTATCGTTGGGCTAGGGTTGGGGTTGTATTAGGGTTGGGGTTAGGGTTGTGCTAGGGTTAGGGTTGGGCAAGGGTTAGGGTTGGGGCTGTGCTAGGGTTAGGGTTGTGCTAGGTTTAGGGTTGGGTTAGGGTTAGGATTGGGCTAGGGTTAGGGTTGGGCTAGGATTACGGTTGGGTGGGGGTTAGGGTTGTGCTAGGGTTAGGGTTGGGCTAGGGTTGGGCTAGGGTTGGGGTTAGGGTTGGGCTAGGGTTAGGGTTGTGCTAGGGTTAGGGTTGGGCTAGGGCTAGGGTTGGGTTGGGGCTAGGGTTGTGCTAGGGTTAGGGTTGGGCTAGGGTTGGGCTAGGGTTAGGGTTGAGTTAGGGTTAGGGTTAGGGTTGGGCTAGGGTTAGGGTTGGGTTGGGGTTAGGGTTGTGCTAGGGTTAGGGTTGGGCTAGGGTTGGGGTAAGGGTTGGGCTAGGGTTAGTGTTGAGCTGGGGTTGTATTATGGTTGGGGTTAGGGTTGGGATTTTTTCAAAAGTAAAGAAAAAAAAATGATGACGATATGGCGACCAGTGTTGAGCGCAAGTGCTCGCTACTTGAGTTTGCATCGGGTGCTAGAGTATCGTGGGTGTTCGAGTGACATGCTCGAGTCTCTGCCCCATTTCCTTCGCGGCCAAATAAACATTGCTGGGATCGCCTGCCATGCACGAGCGATCCCCGCATGTTTTTTTTTGGGTGTCTAACGACTGTGAAACATGTGGGGCAGGGACTCGAGCATGTCACTCGAGCACTCGTGATACCTGATGCGTACTCAAGTACCCGATGCAAACTCAAGTAGCGAGCACTTGTGCTCAAGACTAATGACAACTTATTCAATATGATGACCTAATGTTATCAAATTCTGTTGTATCTCTGGGTTCAAAATGTACACTATAACCCTTGATAAAATCCTTGAGGGGTCTAGTTTCCAAAATGGTGTCACTTGTGGGGTTTTTCCACTGTTTAGACACATCAGGGGCACATTCGCTAATTATTCAATCAAATTTTACATTCAAAAAGTCAAAAGGTGCTCCTTCCCTTCTGAACCCTGCCGTACACCCAAGCAGTTGTTTTTCCCCCACACATTGGGTATCGGCTTACTCAGGAGAGATTGAAAAACAAGTTTCATGGTGCAATTTCTCCTGTTACCCTTATGAAAATGCAAAACTGGGGGCTGAAAAACATTTTTGTGGGAAAAATGTGAAAATTTTATTTTCACGGCTCCATGTTATAAACTTCTGTGAAGCACCTGGGGGTTCAATGTGCTCACCACACATCAAGATAAGTTCCCTGAGGGGTCTAGTTTCCAAAATGGTGTCATTTGTGGGGGGTTTCCACTGTTAGGCACATCAGGGGCTCTCCAAACGCAACATGGCGTACGCTAATTATTCAAGCAAATTTTACATTCAAAAAGTCAAATGGCGCTCCCTTCTTTCTGAACCCTGCCGTGCGCCCAATCAGTGGTTTTCCCCCACATATGGGGTATCGGCTTACTCAGGAGAGATTGCACAACAAATTTTGGGGTCCATTTTTTCCTGTTACCCCTGCAAAAATAAAAAATTGAGTCTAAAGTAACATTTTTGTAAAAAAAGTTAAATGTTCATTTTTTTCTTCCCCATTCCAAAAATTCCTCTGAAGCACCTGAAGGGTTAATAAACTTCTTGAATGTGGTTTTGAGCACCTTGAAGGGTGCAGTTTTTAGAATGGTATCACTTTTGGGTATTTTCTGTCATAAAGGCCCCTCAAAGTCAAATGTGATGTGGTCCCTCAAAAAATCGTTTTGCAAATTTTGTTGTAAAAATGAGAAATCGCTGGTCAACTTTTAACCCTTATAGATCCCTAATAAAACAAAAAATTGGTTCCAAAATTGTGCTGATGTAAAGTAGACATGTGGGAAATGTTATTTATTAACTATTTTGTGTGTTATATCTCTCTGATTTAAGGGCATAAAAATAAAAATTTTGAAAATTGCGAAATTTTCAAAATTCTTGCAAAATTTCAGATTTTTTCACAAAAAAATGCAAAGTGATTTCGAAAGAAATTTTACTACCACTATCATGAAGTACAATATGTCACGAATAAACAATCTCAGAATCAGCGGGATCCATTGAAGTGTTCCAGAGGTATTACTTCATAAACTGACAGTGGTCAGATTTGTAAAAATTGGCCCGGTCATTAACGTGCAAACCACCCTCGGGGGTAAAGGGGTTAAGTAAACCAAAATGTAATTTTTTATTGTAAAATTGGAAATATCAGATTAATTTATGAAGGAAGAAGTGCCAAAAATTATAGACTCAAATACACCCTGTATTAGACATGAAGGAGGGCCTCATACACATTCTGTTCAAATTGTAACTCCTAGACTCATAAAGGCTATGCACTAAGTGCAAATCCTGCCCAAAATTACAAACAGGGTCATCCATACACCCTTGAAGGCAACAACTGTAGTGGCTGAATCAAATATTGTGAACAAAGTGTAGTTGTGTTACTCCTACAGTCATAAAATCTCTGCACACAGTGCAAAGTCTGCCAATAATTACAAGCAGGGTCATCCATACATCCTTAAAGGTACCAACTGTATTGCATCATAAAAAATTCATAAAGTGTATTTGTGGTACTTTTAAACTCATTAAGGCTTTGCACTAAGTGCAAAGCCAGGAAAAAATTATAAGTAGGGTCATCCAGTCATTTATAGTAACAACTGGCGGGCCTCATTCAGATATTGAACATTAAAAATACTTGCGCTATGTGCTATGTGCTGCTGTAATCTGGTGGGGTGATGTGGAAAAGTCGGGTCATTGTTATCAGAGTACACCTGCCAACACTTTCGGTTGACAGGTGAATGCACCTGTCATGCCCCCCCCCCCCCCCGAGGCACTAAAAACCCGCTCAGACAAGATGCTAGCGCAGGTCAGCACAATACCAGGCATAAAGGGAGAGTTGCTGCAGCTTCCTATGAATATGTCAGAGATAGACAACCATGTATGGTTATCCTGAGGAAGGAGTAGGACTCTGAAACGCGTAGACAATAAACCTACATTTTTATCCATACTAATGGTTTGTTGTGACTCCAAAGAGCGCAGAAACAACTTTCTTTTCTACCATCTATCTCTGTGCTGACTCTGTAGCAGTAAGCCCGCACCGCTCTCTGAGGAGAAGTGAGCGCTATAATGACCAGTATTGAAGCCGGCAGGCCATGTGAAGGAGCTGCACTTCACAAGTGCCAGTGAGCAGTGCAACTGGGTACAGAATTAAACACTCACCGCTCCAGAGTGGTGCACATGAGTCAGATTCAGAAGCAGGCAGGCGCAGTCAATGTAAAGGAGCTGCGCTTCGGCAAATGAGAAGTGCGATGGATGGGCGGGTTCCGGATGGGCAAGCCCACTGGAGGATTCTCCGGTTTTCCGGTGAACCAGTCCGACCCTGGGCACTACTAATACCATGGCATTATGCCATAATTCACTGGAAATATTGCAGGCTGGTTGGAGCCAAGCTGATTCCCACAGAAAAGTACCAGCAGCGAGCTAAGGAGATGGTGGCCTCTGTCATCATCACGACCTGCAAGGTTTGCATTATGAACTCTCCTGAAGGAGAAGCCAGGGCCCACCGAAGGAGTCTCTGTTTCTATTGTGGGCCTGTCCAACCCTGCCGAGAAGCAGCCCTGGCTAAGAATAGTGTGTGGGAAGGTTCCCAGACACTCTATGGCTGATTTTTTACTGTGGACTGGCTCCAGCAATCCATAAGATTGCAATCTATAAAATCACTTCACTGACTCCCAATTACCCAGCGTATCCAGTTCAAACTACTAACACTGACCTACAAAGGCATCCATAACCTTTTTCCTCTGTACATCTCTGAACTAATCTCTCCCGATATATTCCCTTACGTAATCTCTGGTTTAACATGCTGGAGAAACTTGCACCTACTGCCACCCAGTTTGTGAGAAACTAATGTATTTGGCCAGCCACTTAGTCTACCAAATAAAATTCCTGGGAAGGAAAATGTGGATGGCTTCGCTACTGGTACTGAGGCACTGCTAATACCATGGTGTCGTGCTATAATTCATTGAAAATATTCCAGGCTGGTAGGAGCCAAGCTGATTCCCACAGAAAAGTACCAGAAAGCTAAGGAGATCGTGGCCTCTATCATCATGAATAATTTTTTGTTGCCTAGGAGACTGACCACTGCTGCTGTCTACCTTGTGAATATTGTGTTGAAGCTTGATTGACCCAGGGCATGCAATCCTATGCATCCAGAAGACGTGTTCCGTCCCAGGGTCCCACTGGGTCCCGGCTTCCATAATATTAACCCAGTGATGCATCAGTGAGATGTATCGTCCCTGGCCACATTCACTTGTCCACGTGTCTGTGGTTAGGCGGTCCTTCCCACTAACTGTGCTGGTGAGGGTATGGGTAATGTTCTGGGACCAGTGCTTGTATAAGGCAGGGATGACTTGGGGATAAATAGTGGCGGCTGGGGACCGAGTACCAAGTGCCAGCCGCTGCCATGAGGCTGTGAAAAGCTTCCGCTTCCACAAGCCTAAAAGGCTAAATTTCTAGTGCAAGCAGTCCAGAAATGTGTTTGATTAGTATTGCGGCCTGTGGGAGGGTGGCTCGCTGCATAATTGCGCTAGCATTACAAGGACTGGGGTAGGGACAACTGAACGCTGTGCTGGGACAAGGACATGGATGGTGATGGTTGCAAGTGTGCAACGACAGTTGCGGGGTGGAGGCATCTTCGCCTGCGTCATGGACAGGGAATTGACGTGCATGCACAACAGCGGAAGAGGCAGTGGTGTCACCCGCAGACACTGTTTCTGGACCCTGGCGTTCGTCCCAGCTAGTCAAGTGCTTTGCTGTCATGTGCCTGAACATGCTGGTGGTGGTCAGGCTGGTAGTTTTGGTGCTCTTGCTGATGCTGTCCTGGCAGATGTTGCAAATGGCCTTTTTAGGGTGATCTAATCTGTCTTTAAAAAAGAACCAGACTAGGGAAGACCTAACAGTTGTACTGGCAACTTCCGTCGTGTTGCTGCCTTGTGTCTGTGGCCACCACACCGCTTGTTCCTGCCTGTTGTGGTGCTACGCCTTCCTCCCCCTGTGTGCTGCTGTCCTCGCTCTGCATGTACCCTTGCCAATCTCCCAGATCCGCACATTCCTCAACCACAAATCTAAAAAAACTAGTGCACGCCCTCATCATCTCCCACTTCGACTACTGCAACCTCCTGCTCTGTGGCCTCCCTTCTAACACTCTCACACCCCTTCAATCTATCCTAAACTCTGCTGACTAATCTACCTGTCCCCCGCTATTCCCTGGCCTCTCCTCTCTGTCAATCTCTTCACTGGCTCCCCATTGCCCAGAGATTCTAGTTCAAAACCCTAACCTTGGCATGCAAAGCCATCCACAACCTGTCTCCTCCATACATCTGTGACCTAGTATCCCGGTACTTATCTGCACGCAACCTCCGATCCTCACAAGATCTCCTTGTCTACTCTTATCTCCTCTTCCTACAATCGCATACAAGATTTCTCCCGTGCATCCCCCCTACTCTGGAACTCTCTAACCTAACATTTCTGACTCTCACCTACTGTTGAAACCTTCAAAAGGCACCTGAAGACCTACCTCTTCCAACAAGCGTACAACCTGCAGTAACCCTCGCTTCACTATACCGCTGCTCGACCAGCTCTATCCTTACCTACTGTTTCCTCACCCATCCCTTGTAGACTGAGCCCTTGCAGGCAGGGAACTCTCCTCTCCTGTACCAGATGCTGTCACATTTTTGTTCAAATTATTGTAATTGTTTTTGGAATGAATACCCCTTTTTCACATGTAAAGAGCCATGGAATAAATGGTTCTAAAGTAATAATAATAATGTGGTCCAGACTCACGGCTACTGAGACTGGACCATGTGGAGGACCGCATGGTGGTGGTGGCAAACTGACTGGAACCATTATCTGCTATGCAACCAACAACCTTTTCACACTGCTCTGGCTTCAATAGTGGTGTTCCACGGCCCCCTAGAAATTGGGACAGGAAGGTAGTTCGACATGATGTGGGTGTTTGTTGTGCTCCCTCAGCTGGCACAGTTTCATCTTGCCACGGCCTCTGCATGCACTATCATCAAGACCATAACATCCACTTCCCCGTCCCTTGCCACACATCTTGCCCATTTTAAATGGAGTTTAATATTTATCACGTTGCCACAAATGCCTGTATTATTACCACAGTAATATAGGATCACTTTTGATGACCACAATTTTAGGCAGTGACCTGGGAGTCAGAGATGCTTCCAGGGGTCTTCCCCATGCTGTTCCCATGTCTTTTCAGCCTTGTATGCATGTGTCTGATCATGTCTCACACACCACATGGCTAGATAAGGTAGTAAAATGTTAAAATGACATTTACCGGTGAATGTATTTCTCACCGTTGAAAGCAATGCAAAAGTGCAAAAAGCGTATCAAAAACGTTACGTGTGAACATAGCCCAAGGTGCGGAGGATCATTTTTGTTTTTGGTTATTTATTTTGCCTTATATACAAGTCATTACCCTGAAAAGGATGTTCCTTAAAGCGCACCTGTCAGCGGGATTGTGCTCAGTTATCTACATACACTGTCAGGTGGCCGACATTACACTGATTAAAATGATACCTTGGTTGATGAAATCTGTCCTGTGGTTATGTAATCTTTACTTTCAGTTTGGAGATAATGATATGCTTGTGTTCCGGGCGGCCTGTGGGGGGGGGTTCTATCTGGTGCTCTGCTTACATATTTATCTGTATGCTCTTATGACAGCTCACTGTGCCTTCACTGACCTGCCTCCTATTTTACCTAGCCCCGCACCACTAGATGCATTATGTAAAATAGGAGGCATATGTACATATAAAAATGGTTTTCTATCCTGCTGCAAAGAGACTTTACAAAGAGAATCAAAGATCAGTCAACTTGGTAACATGACTCGATCATGTACATGGCCCTATGGAAACTCTTGGAGAGGCAAGCGTGGGACCCTCGGGGAAGCGGACAAGGGAACTTAACAAAAGGCAGGCAAGAAACTAACCAGCACAAATGTTGCTCAGGCACCTCCCAACAGGTAGAGGTGCCTTAAGTAGTAAGTGTCTCCCAGCTATTGGCTGGAGAGACTTTAGGAAAGTGCACGCTGTCTCTTTAAGAGACAAGGAGTGTGCACACGCTGCCAGGGGATTTGCTAGGCATGCACAGACCCTGGGACGCAGAAGCCGGGGTGGGTGATGCATATGAGCGGCCTGGGCAGTGAGGAAGTCAGCGTCCTTGCCGGAAGGGAGAAGTGGAAGCGCGTAGAGACGTGGGCGCTACACCTTTAAGGAAGAGTGGCAGAAGAAAGCCATTTTTGAAAGCAAGACATGAGAAGTCCTATTTGCACTTTACAAAAATCCATGTGGTGACACAGCTATCATGTGGAAGAAGGTGCTTTGGTCAGATGAAACCAAAGTAGAACATTTTGAGATAAATGCAAAACGCTATGTGTGGCAGAAAGCTAACACTGTACATCATCCTGAAAACAGAATCCCCACTATCAAACATAGTCGTGGCAGCATCATGCTGTATGGATGCTTTTCTTCAGCAGGGACAGGGAAGCTGGTCAGAGTAGATGGGAAGATGGATGGGGCTAAATACTGGGCAATCCTGGAGGAAAACTTGTTAGAGGCTGCAAAAGACTTAAAGGGATTGTCTGGTCAAAAGTGATAAGTCTGTAGTCACTCTTTGTGACTGCAGACTTTTGACTCCCCCCAGCGCAGGCACTGTGCATTGTGGGGATTCGCCGGTATGAAACCCGGTTATGGAGGGTGTGTATGTGTTATACATACCCCCAGACAGTGGGTGTGGCCTCGCTCTCCATATACTTGTATTGAGCGAGGCCATGCCTTCTAGTTGGATGCACCCACTGGCCATCCACATCACAAGATGGGGCGTGGCCTCGCTCAATACAATTGTATGGAACGAGGCAGCGCCCACTGGCCGGGGGTATATATAACTCATACATACCCTCCAGTCCTGGGTCTGAAACCGGCGAATCCTCGCAGTGCACAGTGCATGCACTGGATTCATAAGTCTGCAGTCACACAGACTTATCACTTTTGAACTGACAACCCCTTTAAGACAGGGGCAAAGGTTCCCCCATCAGCAGGACAATGACCATAAATATATTGCCAGGGCTACAATGGAATGTAGATCATAGCATATGCATGTGTTTGAATGGCCCAGTCCAAGTCCAGACCAAAATCCCACAGAGAATCTGTTTCAAGAATCAAAACTTGAAAATTGATGTTCACAAACGCTCTCCATCCAATCTCACTGAGCTAGAGCTAGTTTGCGGGAAACAATAGGCAAACATTGCAGCCTCTAGATTTGCAAAGCTGGTAGAGACATACCTCTAAAAGAAATTGCAGTGAAAGGTGGTCCTGCAAAGTATTGGCTCGGGCCTGAATACAAATGCAATTTTCAGATTTCTATCTTTAATATATCTAGAAAATGTATCATTTCCTTTACAGTTACAACAAATACTTGTTATTTTGTGTTGGTATATCAGATAAAATTAAAATAAAATACAATTAAGTTTGTGGGAGTAATGTGAAAAAATGTGAAAAACATTTCTTGAAGGCACCAGTTGTATCATGTTTATCTTAGTGATCAACTTGTTTTGAATTTTGATGAATCATAAAATGTGTGTTCTTTCATGTAATGCTATCATGGTGGGTTTACTCATTTACTCTAATTATGTGCTTTCTTGTAAGGTGCATACTTGTATTGTGCCATTCATAGTTTCTTAATTATAGTTAACACATTATCTCATAGATGTGACTAACAAGTGAAACAATTAGATTTTTGGGCATCATGTTGTTATGCCACTGATTTCCTAGATAAAATAAAAGTATGACTGAGGCCGCATTCACACATCCGTTTTTTATGTCAGTATGCGGTCTGCTTTTTAAGGACCGCAAATACGGACACACAGACACCCATTGTATTCAATGGTGGTACGCACATGTCAAGTTTTTCACACAGACCGTGTGTCCATGTGAAAAACCCGCAAACATGTCCTTTTTTTCCAGCACTATAGAGGAAATGCATGCTGCACGCGTACACACTGATGACACACGGATCACATCCGTGTGACATATGTGTGACACGTACCCAAATTAAATTATCCAGCGGCTGGAGAAAGCAATACAGTTAGCATTTTTCTCAGCCGCTGGTTGCTGACTACAACTATCAAACGTAACTATTATTACCAATTTAAAATAAATTCACTCTAAAAAGGTCCAGATGGACCTTAAGTGCAGGAATTGCAAAGCAGTGCAAGGAAATAAACCAAAAGGTGTGTATAATAACCTCCCCAAGATCCTAAGCTCTTGTCAGGGCAATAGTTAATCCACTCATATATGGTCCTCCACTTGACAACAATATAGACCAACCAAAGTGTATAATAACCTCCAGAGGAATCATGTCCTATATAGGCAATAATTAATCACATTATTGGACGGTCAGTATTTTGATAATACACCAGGACAAAGTGCATATGGGCTGTGTTACAGCGGCTTGCTCGGCTGTACACGGAGATAGACACGGAACACTGTTTCCTTAAATTTCGGGTTGGTTTATTTAAACAGGTCATAAACCATCCTTTTAGGCCCATTAGGCATAACGGCAAAGCAAAATAAAAATATAAAGCACAGTCCATATATCGGCCGGGGACTGGCCACTCAGGGTAACCACACACGGTTCAGATTTAGCATATCACATGCAAGCTCCTCTCCAGAGCAAGCCTCTCCAGATACTGAGCCATACTGAGTCACAATGCTGGCTATTTAAAGCCCAGACCACACCCTGGGGTGGAGATTTGGTGAATGGCTTCCTGCCCGCACTAAAGCCATTCACCTATAAAACATGCCCTTTTAAACATGGCTGATTAACCCTCTCTGCACCTACTATGCAGGAGAAAACTTTCATGTTTCACACCACTAAAGCTAATAGCCTCAGTGAAACATATCTCACCTCCAGTATTCTGCTAGGGACTTTGTCACATATCCCTCCTCTGCCCAAACCCGGGGGTTTTGGCACCTTCATTTGCTAAACATGGAAGTCTGGACATGGCATCTGCGTTACTATGTAGTTTCCCAGGCCTGTGCTTCACATGAAAATTAAAGCCGTGGAGTGCGAGAAACCATGTAGTCACCTGGGCATTCTTCCCCTTCTTTTCCCTCATCCATCTCAGGGGCGCATGATCTGACACTAATCTGAATTTACGGCCTAAAAGGTAATACCTCCGAGTGTCAACTGCCCACTTGACGGCCAAGCACTCTTTTTCTACGATGGCGTAGTTTTTCTCACAGGCAGAGAGTTTTATGCTTAGATACAGAATGGGATGTTCGTCCCCGTTCACTTATTGGGATAAAACAGCTCCTAACCCGACCTGTGAGGCACCAGTCTCGACCACGAACTCTTTATTGAAGTCCGGAGCAATCAAAATCAGCTGTTTACACAGGGCGAGATTCAATTCCTGGAACACTCTCTCCGCTTCAGCATACCTTTTGGCCATCGCCTGTCTTCGTCCCTTTAAGCAGGTCAGTCAGGGGTGCAGCTATTATGGTGAAATTTGGGATAAACCACCAATAGTATCCCACAATTCCCAGAAATGTCCGAACCCGTTTTTTGGAGTTCGGTTGCGGACAATTTTGGATCACTTCCACCTTATTTACTTGCTGCTTGATTTCACCTCTTCCGACGATATAGCCCAAGTATTTTGCCTCTTCTTTCCCCATGGTGCCCTTCTTTGGGTTTATTGTAAACCCAGCCTTCCTCAGCGCATCAAGTATGGCCTGAACATTCTGTAGGTGACTTCCCCAATCCGGCCTGAAGATCACAATGCTGTCCAGGTTCACGGCGACGTACTTCTTGTGCGGGGCTAGAACCCAGTCCATGGCCCTCTGGAAGGCAGCTGGGGCTCCCTGCAGACCAAACGTTGTACTGAAAGCACTTGTCAGGTGTAGAGAAGGCCGTCTTCTCCTTGGCCCTTGGTGACAGGAGAATTTGCCAGTACGCTTTTGTTAGGTCCAGGGTGGTATCTTGCTGGCCGTAGCCTCTCAATAAGTTCATCTACCTGGGGCATCAGATACATGTCGAACTCAGACACATCACTTTCTGTAGTCATTACAGAACCGCCATACTCCATCCAGCTTTGGCACAAAAACAATGGGGCTGGACCAGCCACTGTTTGATTCCTCAATGACGCCCAAGTTCAACATTTTCCGCACCCCCTTGGAGATCACCTCGCGGTGGGTTTCGGGGATTCTATATGGCCTCTGGTTCTCCCGTACATGCGGTTCCATCAGGATCTCATGTTCCACAACCTGCGTGCACCCTGGCAACTCTGAAAACAGGTCTCTGTTTCACTCAAGCAGCTCTAGGCACGGTTACTTCTGGGCCGGTGACAGTGTCTCTGCTACTGTGACATCCTCGGCCCTCGCTTCAGGCTGGGCCCCCGGCACGTAGTTTCCACCGGTTCTAGATATGGCCCATTCACATGTTCTGGGGGGGACACCTAGGGGTCAAGAAAACTCAAGAGAGGACATTAAGAAGGTTTTATTGGCCAGGGTGTTACAGAGAAATTCTGAACTATTGTAGGTCCTGCCCCACCTGCCAAATAACCGCTCCCTCTTCCCACTTCCGTAGTCCATTAGTTCCACTACTGGTGATAGAGATCCCCTTTGAGAGGATTGATATGGACCTAGTAGGGCCCTTAGTCAAATCAGCCCAAGGCCACCAATACATTCTGGTGACTATGGACTATACGAGCCGATATCCAGAAGCGGTAGCGCTAAGAAACTCATAGAGCAAATGCATAGCAAGGGAACTTGTCCATATATTTGCCAGGACCGGTGGGCCAAAGAAAATCCTAACAGACCAAGGGACACTGTTCATGAGCAAGGTAATGAAGGAGCTGTGCAAGGTCCTCCAGATTACCCATCTGCGGACCTCCATTTACCATCTGCAGACAGACGGCTTAGTAGAGCACTTTAACAAGACCCTGAAAGCGATGCTCAAGAAAGTCATAGTGAAGGATGGACGTGACTGGGACTACCTGCTGCCCTTCCTGCTCTTCTCGGTAAGGGAGGTTCCACAAGTCTCTACCGGTTTTTCTCCATTTGAGCTCCTGTATGGGCAACATCCGCGAGGGCTCCTGGACATCGCTAAGGAAACCTGGGAAGCCGAGGTTACACCACACCGGAGCATCATTGAACATGTCGCCCAGATGCAGGAAAGAATAGCGAAAGTGATGTCGATCGTGAAAATGCATCTCCTCCAGGCCCAGGAAGCTCAGGCAATGGTTTATAACTGATCGGTGAGGCTGAGGCAGTTCCAGGCCGGGGACCGTGTCTTGGTGCTAATCCCTACTGTCGAGAGCAAGTTTCTGGCCAAATGGCAAGGTTCATACGAGGTGGTGGAGAAAGTCAGTGAGATTAATTATAAAGTCCACCAGCCTGGCTGAAGAAAGCCGCACCAAATATACCATGTGAACTTGCTCAAGCCACTCCTTGCCTGGGAGCCACTCCCGAAGGCAAGGTGGAGGAGGTCACTATAGCAGAGACTCTATCGCTGGCCCAGAAGCAACAGTGTCGAACTACTGCAGCGGAATCGGGAGCTGTTCTCAGAGTTGCCGGGGCATACTCAGGTGGTAGAGCATGATGTGCTAACAGAGCCACATGTAAGAGTGAATCTGAAGCCGTACCAGATTCCGGAAGAATGCCGGGGGGTGATCTCGGTCAAGGTGAAGAGGATGTTAGACCTCGGTGTGATAGAGGAGTCAAAGAGTGGGTGGTCGAGCCCAATTGTCCTCGTGCCAAAACCCAACAGAGAGTGGGGGTTTTGTTATGACTACCGCCGGCTAAATGAGGTGTCCAAGTGGGACGCGTACCCAATGCCCAGCATCGACAAACTGATTGAGAGGCTTGGACCGGCAAGGTACATCACCACTCTTGACCTGACGAAGGGCTATTGGCAGATCCGCATGTCCCAGACGGCCATGGAGAAGACGGCTTTCTTGACATCTGATGGGTGCTTTCAATACACTCGGATGAAGTTCGGACTGCAGGGGGCCCCAGCCACCTTCCAGAGGGCTATGGATCAGATCCTAGCCCCTCATAGGAAGAATGCCGCAGCCTACCTTGACGACATTGTAGTCTTTAGCCCAGTCTGGGCTAGTCACCTTCCTTAATTACAGGCCATTCTGGATGCGCTGAGGAAGGCAGGATTTACTATAAATCCGAGAAAATGTGCCGTTGGGAAAGAGGAGGCCAAGTACTTGGGCTATGTCATCGGGAGAGGCGAAATAAAGCCGCAAGTCAGCAAAGTGGAGGCAATCCAGACCTGGCTGCAACCGCTTTCCAACAAGCAAGTAAGAGCGTTCCTGGGAATAGTGGGATATTACTGGTGGTTTATCCCGGATTATGCCATGATGGCCGCGCCGCTGACTGATCACCTAAAAGGCATCAGATCCACCATGGTGAAGTGGATGGAGGAAACAGAGACCGCGTTTCAACAGTTGAAGCTAGCACTGTGTAAGCAGCCGGTCCTGGTCGCACCAGACTTTAAGAAAGAGTTTGTGGTCCAGACAGACGCTTCAGTGGTTGGTCTAGGAGCCATACTCTCTCAAGAGATAAATGGGGAAGAACATCCCATTCTCTGTCTGTGCCGGAAGCTTTCGTCCTGCGAGAAGAACTACGCAATAGTAGAAAAGGAGTGTTTACCCATAAATTGGGCCGTAGATACACTGAGATACTACCTACTAGGCCAGAAGTTTAAGTTGGTGTCAAACCATGCCCTTTAGATATGGTTGAGGGAAAAGAGGGGTAAAAATGCCAGAGTAACTAGATGGTTCCTAGGTCTAAAGGACTTTGACTTTCACGTGGAGCATAGGCCCGGGAAGTTACACATGAATGCGGATGCCCTCTCTAGAATTCCCTGCCTGGTATCGGAAGGTGCCCAAACCCTCGGCTTTGGGCAGAGGGGGGGAATATGTGAGAAAGTCACTGGGGTGATATACGAGGGGAGGTATGTGTCACTCAAGTTGCTCTCCTGCGTGAAATGAAACCTACTAAATATCTGCCAGCATGTTACATGCTGGGGGTTAACTCTATGAAATAGTGTGGTTTTATGAGAATGGCAAAGAGGGTGGGAGGCCATTCCCCTACCTCCCCTCAGGGTGTGGCGGAGCAAGGTTTAAATGCTCAGTCATTTTTGTTTCCTGGCTGTAGTGTGTGGTCTGGAGAGGGAAGTCTCCAGGCTGTGTTGGGCTGAAGCCAGAGAGCAACACTGGAGGTCTGGTGTTGCTGAGACTTCACTGTGATACCTGCTGTGGGCAGAGCCTCGCTGGCTAAAATTTTCATTCAGCAACATCCATAGCTGAATGTTTCTGAAAAACACCCATGTAGTTGAAATCCTCACCACACCTGCAGATAAATTCCAAAAGGGGTATAATTTCCAAAGTTGGGTCACTTGAAGGGGAATTCTGTTCTTCTAGCACTTAGGAGCTCTGTATATGGAGTCCGCATACTAGTCTAAGAAAATCTGTGCTCCAGGAGGAAAATAGCGCTCCATCCCTCCCGAGTCTCGCCACATGGCTAAGCAGTACTGTACAGTCACATATGGGGCATTTCTACAGCAGAAATTGTGATACAGATTTTGGGGCAATTTTTACCCATTTCCTAGTGTGAAAATGTAAAATCTGGGACTAAAACAAAACTTTGGTGGTAAAAATATAATTATTCTTTCTTCACCGCCCAATGGTATAAAACTCTGTGAGGCACATGTGGTGTCAACATGTTCACTGCATGCCTAGATGAATTAATTGAGATGAATGTAATTTGTAAAATGGGGTCTCATAGAATCATAGAATCATAGAATGGTAGAGTTGGAAGGGACCTCCTGGGTCATCTGGTCCAACCCCCTGCTCAAAGCAGGATTCACTAAATCATCTCAGACAGATGTCTGTCCAGCCTCTGTTTGAAGACGTCCAGTGAAGGAGAACTCACCACCTCTCGTGGCAGCCTGTTCCACTCATTAATCACCCTAACTGTCAAAAAGTTTTTTCTAATATCTAATCTGTGTCTCCTCCCATTTAGTTTCATCCCGTTGCTTCTAGTCTTTCCCTGTGCAAATGAGAATAAAGATGATCCTTCTACAATGTGACAGCCCTTGACATATTTGTAGACAGCTATTAAGTCTCCTCTCAGTCTTCTTTTTTGCAAGCTAAACATTCCCAAATCCTGCAACCGTTCCTCATAGGACATGGTTTGCAGACCAGTCACCATTCTGGTCGCTCTTCTCTGAACTTGTTCCAGTTTGTCTATGTCTTTTTTAAAATGTGGTGCCCAAAACTGTACACAGTATTCCAGATGAGGTCTGACCAAAGAGGAGTAAAGACCGATAATGACTTCACGTGATCTAGACTGTATGCTTCTGTTAATACATCCCAGAATTGTATTTGCCTTTTTTGCTGCTGCATCACACTGTTGACTCATGTTCAGTCTATGATCTATTAGTATACCTAAGTCTTTTTCACATGTACTGTTGCTTAGCTCTATTCCTCCCATTCTGTATATGCTTTTTTCATTTTTATTGCCCAGATGTTGTACTTTGCATTTTTCCCTGTTAAAAACCATTCTGTTGGTTGCTGCCCACTGCTCCAGTTTATTTAGGTCTTTTTGAATCCTCTCTCTCTCTTCTCTAGTATTAGCTATCCCTCCTAGCTTTGTGTCATCAGCAAATTTAATCAGTTTACCCTCAATTCCTTCATCTAAATCATTGATGAAGATGTTGAACAATACAGGTCCCAGGACAGAGCCCTGTGGTACCCCACTTGAGACATTCATCCAGCTGGATGTGAAGCCATTTACAACCACCCTTTGAGTCCGATCACTAAGCCAGTTATGAATCCACCTAACAGTTGCCTGGTCCATTGCATACTTGGTCATTTTTTCAATAAGGATGGTGTGAGATACTTTGTCAAATGCTTTGCTGAAGTCAAGATATACTATATCTACAGCATTTCCCTGATCCACCCAGTCAGTGATTCTGTCATAGAAGGAAATTAAGTTAGTCTGACATGACTTGTTAGTTACAAACCCATGCTGACTCTGGTTAATCACTTCATTCTTATCCAGGTACTTACATACATGATGTTTAATAATTTGTTCAAAGATCTTTCCTGGTATAGAAGTCAGACTCACAGGCCTATAGTTCCCTGGGTCCACCTTCTTCCCCTTTTTGAAGATAGGAACAACATTTGCTCTTCTCCAGTCTTCTGGGACTTCTCCTGTTCTCCAAGAATTTTCAAAGATTATGGAGAGTGGTTCTAAAATTTCTTCTACGATCTCCTTCAGTACTCTGGGGTGTAATTCATCTGTACCTGGAGACTTGAACTCATTTATGTTAGCTAAATATTCCCTCACAATCTTTCTGTTTACAGATAACTTGGATTCTTCTATTCCTTTAAAAGGACAGTGAAAATCAGTTGATGTTACATTTTCTTTCTGAGAGAAAACAGATGCAAAATAAGAATTAAAAAGTTCGGCCTTCTCAACATCCTCTCTTACCATTTCTCCATTTTCATCCTGTAAAAATCCTATAGCATCTTTGACTTTTCTTTTACTTTTGACATACCCCCAAAATCCTTTTTTATTGCTTTTGACATCTCTTGCAAGCCTTAATTCATTGTCAGCTTTAGCTAACCTGATACGTGCCCTACAGGATCTGCAGACTGCATTATAATCTTCTTTAGATATGCCTCCCTCTTTCCATTTAATAAACATTTCTTTCTTTCTTTTTAGCACGTGTTTAAGTTCTGTGTTCATCCATCCTGGTTTCCTTAAATGCTTCCCATTCTTCCTACTTTTCGGGATTGTTAACAATTGTGCTTTGAGAATCTCATTTTTAAAAATTTCCCATCCTTCCTGGACATTTTTGTCCTTAAGGACATCCAGCCATTGGATCCCTCCTATTCTCTTTCTGAGTCTCTTAAAATCTGCCTTTCTAAAATCTAACCTTGAAGTTTGAGTCTTCACATGTCTTCCTCCTCTAGTTATCCAAAATTCTATAATAGCATGATCGCTGCCTCCTAGGGTCCCAGCCACCTTTACCTCCTCAACCATTTCCTCCCTGTTTATAAGGATTAGATCCAAAGTAGCAGATCCCCTTGTTTTCTCCCCTACCTTTTGGAAGATAAAGTTGTCAGCAAGAGAGGATAAGAATTTGCTTGACCTGTTAGTTTTAGTTGAGAGAGATTCCCAACAAATGTCTGGATAGTTGAAATCTCCCATGACCACTACGTCATATTTTTTGGAGAACTTGGTCATTTGATACATAAAGAGTTCATCCATATCTTCAGCTTGCCCAGGTGGCCTGTAGTAAATGCCTACAATGGTGTCCTTTCCGTTGTTCTCTCCTTGTATTCTTAACCAAACAGTTTCCACAGAACTCCCAGTGTCTGAAACTTCAATCTCTGTGCAGATATACGCTTTTCTAACATACAATGCGACACCTCCTCCTCGTTTATCAATTCTGTTTCTTGCAAATAAGTTGTATCCTTTTAGCCTTTTATTCCAATCATGTGTATCGTCCCACCAAGTTTCAGTGATTCCAATGACATCATATTTCTTTTCCTGCATTAGTAGTTCCAATTCTCCTTGTTTGTTGCCCATGCTTTGTGCATTTGTATAAAAACATTTTAGTTTGTGATTGGTTTCTCTTCCTCCCATATTTTTATTTAGATTTTTTTGTCTTTGTTCTTTCTTTCCACTTCCAGTAGCAGAGATCTCAATAGTATTTGTCAGCTGTATGGCTTTTTCTGGCCTTTTGCTTCCCTTCCCACATTGTTCTAGTTTAAAGCTCTCCTGATGAGTGTAGCAAGGCGACTTCCAAATACATGTTTTCCAGTCTTCGTAAGGTGCACCCCATCTCTAGCAAGTAGTCCATCGTATAGGTAATTCATCCCGTGATCCAGAAATCCAAATCCTTGTTGACGGCACCATCGACGTAGCCAGTTGTTCACCTGTAGAATCTTATTCCACCTCATTGTTCCATGGCCATCCACTGGGAGGATGGATGAGAAGACCACCTGCGCTCCCAATTCTTTCACTTTCTTGCCTAAGTCTTCAAAGTCACTGCAGATGATTTCCAGGTCCTTTCTTGCGGTGTCATTTGTCCCCACATGTATTAGCAGGAATGGGTAGTGATCTGTAGGTCTGAAGAGTCTTGATATCCTGTCAGACACATCTTTAATTTTTGCTCCAGGAAGACAGCACATTTCTCTTGAGGTTATGTCTGGTCTGTAGATAGCGGCCTCTGTTCCTCTTAACAGGGAATCCCCCATGACCACCACTCTTCGTTTTTTCATCACAACATTCTTCTTTCTCCATCTAGGAGGATTCTGAGGACTTACAAGGTTATTCATTGCTGGCAAAGTCTTATCTTGCTGTATTTCTTCAAGGTTCTCCTGCGTGAGAGCCTGGTACTGGTTCCTGAGCAGTATGGGTGCTGGCTGCCTCTCGATCCTCCTGCTTCTCTGGGTCACATGCTTCCATTCCTCTGTTTCGTCAGGTGCAGTTCGAATTTCTTCTCTTTCTGAATCATGAAGAGATAATTCTGCTCTGTCTAAGAACTCTTCACCTTCCTTAATGATTTTCAAGGTAGTTAACCTCTCTTCTAGATTTCGCAACTTTTCCTCCAACAGGGACACAAGCTTGCATTTCTGGCATGTGAAGTTTGGCTTTTCCACTGGCAAGTCTGTGAACATGTAGCAGGATATGCAGCTCACCAAATGGCTCCTGGACTCTTCCATGTTCTTATTGTTAATGTTCTGAAAACAGTGAAAAAAGCTTAAAAAAAAAGCTTCAAAATGCGCGCGCCGGTAGGCGCGCGGTTTACCGATGTCCTCTTTTCAGCTCCAACAGCCAAAATCCAGTGTTCTTTGAGCTCGCGGAGACTCTTCACTTACCCCAAAATGCAGTGGAAATATGCAAATTATCTCCTCAGGACTCCTCCCCTGGTTTACCGATGTCCTCTTTTCAGCTCCAACAGCCAAAATCCAGTGTTCTTTGAGCTCGCGGAGACTCTTCACTTACCCCAAAATGCAGTGGAAATATGCAAATTATCTCCTCAGGACTCCTCCCCTGGTTTACCGATGTCCTCTTTTCAGCTCCAACAGCCAAAATCCAGTGTTCTTTGAGCTCGCGGAGACTCTTCACTTACCCCAAAATGCAGTGGAAATATGCAAATTATCTCCTCAGGACTCCTCCCCTGGTTTACCGATGTCCTCTTTTCAGCTCCAACAGCCAAAATCCAGTGTTCTTTGAGCTCGCGGAGACTCTTCACTTACCCCAAAATGCAGTGGAAATATGCAAATTATCTCCTCAGGACTCCTCCCCTGGTTTACCGATGTCCTCTTTTCAGCTCCAACAGCCAAAATCCAGTGTTCTTTGAGCTCGCGGAGACTCTTCACTTACCCCAAAATGCAGTGGAAATATGCAAATTATCTCCTCAGGACTCCTCCCCTGGTTTACCGATGTCCTCTTTTCAGCTCCAACAGCCAAAATCCAGTGTTCTTTGAGCTCGCGGAGACTCTTCACTTACCCCAAAATGCAGTGGAAATATGCAAATTATCTCCTCAGGACTCCTCCCCTGGTTTACCGATGTCCTCTTTTCAGCTCCAACAGCCAAAATCCAGTGTTCTTTGAGCTCGCGGAGACTCTTCACTTACCCCAAAATGCAGTGGAAATATGCAAATTATCTCCTCAGGACTCCTCCCCTGGTTTACCGATGTCCTCTTTTCAGCTCCAACAGCCAAAATCCAGTGTTCTTTGAGCTCGCGGAGACTCTTCACTTACCCCAAAATGCAGTGGAAATATGCAAATTATCTCTTCAGGACTCCTCCCCTGGTTTACCGATGTCCTCTTTTCAGCTCCAACAGCCAAAATCCAGTGTTCTTTGAGCTCGCGGAGACTCTTCACTTACCCCCAAATGCAGTGGAAATATGCAAATTATCTCCTCAGGACTCCTCCCCTGGTTATGGGGGTTCTTTTGTTCTGGCATCTTAGGGGCTCTGACAATGTGACATGGTTTTGTCCAACCAGTCCAGGAAAATCTGAACTACAATATTACGCTCCTTCCCTTCTGAACTTTCCCCTGTGTCTCAAAAGTAGTTTTCAACCATATAGAGAATATTGGTGTACTCAGGACAAATTGCACAACAAATTTTGGGGTCCATTTTCTCCTGCTATCCTTGTGAAAATAAAAAAAATGGAGGCTAAAACAACATTTTTGTGGGAAAAATGTATATTTTCTCATTTTCACAGATCATCGTTGTAAAATTCTGTGAAGCACCTGTGAGTTCCAAATGCTCAACACACATCTAGATAAATTCCGTGAGGGGTCTAGTTTACAAAATGGTGCTACTTGTGGAGGGTTTACACTGTTTAACACTACAGGAGCTCTCCAAACACGACATGGCATCCGCTAATTATTCATTTAAAACGTCAAATGGTGCTCCTTCCTTCCAAGCCCTGCTGTGCATCCAAACAGTAGTTTTCCTCCACATATTGGGTATCTGCGTTCTCAGGAGATATTGGACAACAAATTGTATGTTTACGCTTATGAAAATGCAAAATTTGAGGCTAAAAAAATATTTTTTGTGGGAAAAATGTGAAATTTTTATTTTCACAGCTCAATTTTATAAACTTCTGTGAAGCATCAAACAGTGGTTTTCCTCCACATATGGGGCACTGGCATGCTCAGGAGAAATTGCACAACATATTTTGGGGTCCTTTTTTTCCCGTTACCCTTGCAAAAATAAAAAAAAGGTCTAAAAAATTTTTTTGGGAAAAAAAAAGGTAAATGTTCATTTTTCTCTTCCACACTCCAAAAATTCTTGTGAAGCACCTGAAGGGTTAATAAACTTTTTGAATGTGGTTTTGAGTACATTGAGGGTGCAGTTTTTAGATGGTGTCACTTTTGGGTATTTTCTGTCATATAGACCCCTCAAAGTCACTTCAAATATAACGTGTCCTTAAAAAATAGTTTTGTAAATTTTGTTGGAAAAATTAGAAATCACTGGTCAACTTTGAACCCTTATAACTTTCTAACAAAAAAAATTATGTTTCAAAAATGGTGCTGATGTAAAGTAGACATGTAGAAAATATAATTTATTGACTATTTTGTGTGACATAACTCTCTGATTTAAGGGCAAAAAAATAAAAAAATTGAAAATTGCAAAGTTTTCAAAATTTTACCCAATATTCTGTTTTTTTCACATATAAATGCAAAAAATATTCAACAAATTTTACCACTATCATGAAGTACAATAGGTGTTGAAAAAACCTCAGAATCAGTGCTATCCATTGAAGCGTTCCAGAGTTATTAGCTTATAAAATAACAGGGGTCAGAATTAGTGTTGAGCCACCCCCGTAGTGTTCGAGTTCGGTTCGGTTCGTCGAACACCCGTGTGTTCGCCGAACTGTTCGTCGAACTGTTCGTCGAACACCTTCGAACACCGTTAAAACCAATGGCAGGCAAACAAAAACACATAGAAACACATAGAAAACACCTTCAAAGGTGTCCAAAAGCTGACAAACTGCTCAGAAGACACAACTAACACATGGAAAAGTGACAAGTACATATAGTCATGCGAAAAGAAAAGAGGTGGAGGAGTAAAAGGAGGGGGAGACACAGATATAGGCATGTCATGCCCTTCTAAAATCCAAAAAGTGAGAAGCCGAGACGGCCAGTCCGCTCCTGCCCGTGCCACCTCCGTGTCGCCGGGTTTGTGCCAGAGCCGCGGTGAACCCTGACGGCCAGCCCCCCTCTCCCAATACTGGTGCCTGTCCGCTGGTGGGTCGAGAGAGCCCCCCTGTGGTGGAGGCAGCTCTAAGCTTTTTAATTTAAATTGTCCCTCTAATTTGAATGAATACACTTTAAATCCATTTACAAGGATCTATTGGAGGGCAAGTCTCATGCCAGCAGCCGCGTAATTCCAGCTCCAGTAGCGTCCACTAAAGCTGCTGCAGTTAAAAAGCTTTTATAAGGATCGAGCTCGGCTGTCCACCGCAAGGCATCCTAGTGCCAGTCCCAGCCCCTATGCCTTGGGGTGCCTCCTGATGCTCTTCACTAAGTATCCCGTGGTCCCGAAGCATTTCCTTTGAAAAAATTAAGTGTCCAAACTACAGGTGGTGTAGCTTGCTTAACAGCCGGGATAATCCGCTGACTAGCAGACACTGCTACTAGGCACAAAGTATTTCCTGGGCTAGATGCAGTTAAAAATTTGTAAGTAGATACTCTCGTTGGATGCTGAGAAAGCATTCCATAGAGTCTCCTGGCACGCCATATATGATTCTCTTAAAAAGCTTGGGGTAGGGGTCTAGGGGACCCTTTTATAGCCAAAATCACGGCCCTGTATCACAATACGTCACCTAGGCTGAAGATAAATGGAACTGTAGCACCGAGGGCTCGGTTGCTACAGACGTATTGCACCTCACCCAGAGGTGTGATATCTCACTCTCAGATAAGGATGGAGTGTGGATCAGGACCCGACACCTGCATGCATTACACCACATTGCCGTGGGGCAGGGCGACCAATATGCCCCTGAGATGGGCACGACAGTCCCTGTCCCTGGCTGGAGTGGGGGGAGGGAACACTGAGGAAGGGGAACCCTGCAGTGCAGGAGCAGGGAGGAAGCAGTTCCTGGGTGCATTGAGAAGGGAGTATAAAAGGTGGGCACCATCTTAGTTCAGTGCAGAGAAGTCTGAGCAGAAGTGGCAGGGAGCAGGGGCTCTGCATGAGCTCTGCTCCGGAGGCGGGCCTAGTAACAGAGGCCCAGGCCTGCAAGAGGGAGAAGGAAGGAAGAGGAGCGGAGAAGGCTCCAGGAACGAGGAATGAAGGGATCCCAGGGGTGCGGACGGGCGAGTCGCCACCGCACGCCCGAATCCACCTGCGTGGAGGGGTCAGGCCAAAGGGGGAGACCGGTCCCCGAACTAGTGGAGGCAGGAAACGACCCTCAGCTAGAAACCGGAGGCTCTGACATTTTATGTGGCGCAGCCCCTTGCTCCACCCGCTAGGAAGGCACCACATAGGGTCAGGGAAACTGGCGCCAAGTTTACCAAGAGGAGGCCCGAGGCAGCCGGACAGAAGTGTTGGTAAGAAAGGCCAGACAAAGGACACACAAAGGGGGTCCTGTGAAGCGCTCCAAAGTTATCTGGGAGTTGTCTGAGCCCCTCACCTGGTGAGCACAGTACGACGTGGGCAGCCGTTACCTGCAGACGTGGTCTGGATAATAAGAACTGTGAGTAAAGGCCCTGAACTGCATCACTGACTCCGTGTCGTTACTGCTGCTGCCCTGCACCATCACCCCCATCCTCCGCATACACTGCCCTGAGGCTATACTCCTCCCGTGGGGAGTTATGCTACGCTCTGCTGCACCCACAACACCAGCCTTAGCGGTCTGCCCTGTAGCAGCGGTTCACTCTGACCGCAATCCACGGGTGGCGTAGTCGGACATTTAAACATCAAAACCACATAAATAGTTCCGCCACTGGTTTGACCGCCCTGAGCCACGGAACCGGATCGCCGCCACGAAGACTACAACCACCAGCATCCACCAAAAAGGGTCCGGCTCCGGGTGTCCCAAGGCCCAGGGGGTGCGTCAGAACATTTTCATCACCTTTCACAATCACCAATGGGACAAGGCAGGGATGTCCTCTGTCCCCTCTCTTATACATCCTAGTGACGGAGCACCTGCTCTCATCAATTCGCCATAACCCCAATATTAGGTGGATTGAGGTGGGAGGCACCGAGTACAAGTGCTCTCTATTTGCTGATGATGTCCTAGTATATATCACTCAATCACATATATCCATCCCTGCTGTTATGGCTGAAATAGATCACTTTGTTACATGGTAAAATTTTAAAATCAATGCAGCGAAGTCTGAGGCCCTCGATGTCTCCCTCCCTAAATCCATATAGGATTCCATCCAGTCCAACTTTCCCTTTGCCTGGCCCTCACAGGGTATCAAATACTTAGGAATTCCTATTCATAGAGACCTCTCCCATCTATGTTATCTTAATTTTGGGCCCTTTATTGAACAATTCCATACAGACCACGGTTGGCAAGTTAGAACTGTAAGATTCACTACGTGAACCACTGGTGTTTTGTGGAAAAGCACATGTACACCGCGTTCCAAATTATTATGCAAAAAGTGTTTAGGAGTGATAAGGGAAGAATTTGTTTGTTTGTCAGTTAAACTCATTGATGGTGATGTGTGTCAGGGCTCTTTATATCACTGTAAGCAATTGCAGACACCTGTGCTAATTAGTTTGGCAGGTGTGTCCAATGAAAGGCAAGACTACTTAAGAAGGCTCTCTCACATTATTAAGCAGCCTACATTTTCTGCCAAAATGGGAAAGAAAAAGGATGTGTCGGCTGCTGAGAAGCAACAAATTGTGGAGTGTTTAGGTCAAGGCATGACTACAATCAACATTGTGCGATGATCAGGATGAAGTGTCTTGGCAATCAAGAAGTATGTAGCTGATTCACAGTACACACGTGTGCGTGCTGATAAGGGCAAATTGAGGACTCTTTCCTACAGGCAATTACGTCAGGTTGAAACAGCAGCGGCAAAAAAGCCTTGTCATAGCAGCAGACAAGTTTTTGAAGCTGCTTGTGCCTCCAACGTCCCCCGAACAACAAGATGCAGGGTCCTTCAGAGGTTTGCAGCTGTGCATATGCCATCCTGTCGACCTCCTCTATCCACTTCACACAAGCAGAAACGGCTCCAGTGGGCCAAACATTACATGAAGACTGATTTCAAAACTGTTTTGTTCACGGATGAGTGCCGTGCAGCGCTCGATGGTCCAGATGAATGGAGTGGAGGATGGCTGGTTGATGGACACCCCACGCAAACACGGCTACAGCGCCAACAAGGAGGAGGTGGAGTAATGTTTTGGGCTGGAATCATGGGGAGAGAGATTGTCGGCCCCTTTAGGATCCCTGAAG
Organism: Phyllobates terribilis; assembly: GCF_046119375.1. Lineage (NCBI taxonomy): Eukaryota > Metazoa > Chordata > Amphibia > Anura > Dendrobatidae > Phyllobates > Phyllobates terribilis. The sequence continues at coordinate 572,446,980 of NW_027362763.1, forward strand.
GCGCTAAAGATGAACTCCATAATGTATGTGGATTTTCTCAAACAGCACTTCCTGCCATGGTTCAAGAAGAAGAACCGTGTATTTCACAGCAAGATCATTTTTCTGCATGATAATGCACCATCTCATGCTGCACATAAAACATCTGCATCTCTGGCTGATATGGGCATAAAAGGGGACAAACTTATGGTGTGACCCCCATGCTCCCCTGACCTCTACCCCATTCAGAACCTTTGGAGCATCATTAAAAGGAGTGTCTATGATGGCGGGAGGCAGTTCACATCTAAGCAACAGCTCTGGGAGGGTATTCTGTCCTCATGCAAAACAATTGAAGCAGAAACCATCCAAAACCTGACAAATTCAATGGACGAGAGAGTTCAGAAGCTCCTTTCGAACAAGGGGTCCTATGTGAAAATGTAACATCACCTAGAATAAAGTTTTGAGTTGAAAACTGTTTGATTTCAGTTTCTAACAACCTGCTAATGCTTATAATTTCAAAAATGACCATTTTTTTGGTCTTTATTAAAATGAAAAGGTTGATCGAAAAGTTTGGGGGATCTAAGAGTGTGGCAACCCAGTAGTCATGATTACTTCGAATTCTGACAATATGAGGGTCATGCTGCAGGTAGTGCAGCAAGAAGGCACTTATGTGTCTTGCGCATCTCGGAGCCCCAAAATTATTTTCCGGGCTAGATGCAGCTAAAAATTATTTTTAATTTTAAATCTGGTGAAGCTTATTATAGATGGCCTAATAGGATCAGTGCTGCACACTGCTACAAAGCCCAAATTATTTTCCAGTCAAGATACAGATAAACATGATTAGTAATTTGAAAGCTTAAAACGGTTGGTAGGGTGATTTTAACCAATCATCAAGCTTTTACTCTCCCCAGGATGACACAGGGGTAGAAAAGTCGTTTCGGATCCATGATTTGTTCATCTTTATGAACGTGAGTCTGTCTACATTATCAGTGGAGAGCCGCGTGCGCTTATCTGTCAGCACACCACCAGCAGCGCTGAACACACGTTCAGACAGAACGCTGGCTGCGGGGCATGACAAGATCTCCAAGGCGTAAGTGGCTAGCTCCGGCCATTTATCCAGATTGGAAGCCCAAAAAGAGCAAGGGTCCAGTGACACAGTCGTGGCTTCAATGTTTACTTGGAGATACTCCTGTACCATCGTCTCTAGGCGTTGACTATGTGTCAGACTTCTTGTCTCCTGTGGCCTTGCAAAGGATGGGCTAAAAAAGTGGTGAAATGATTCCGCAAAATTGATGTTATCAGCAGATACTGTGGTTCTGTTACGGTTTGAGTGCTGAACACTTGACGGTCCCACGGTTGGCAAGTTGGAACTGTGAGATTCACTACGTGCACCACTGGTATTTTGTGGAAAAGCACATGTAAGATTCTGCAACAGTCTCTGCTGATACTCCTGCATGCGTGCATCCCTTTCTATGGCAGGAATAATTTCTGCAAATTTACTTTTGTACCGGGGATCTAACAGTGTGGCAACCCAGTAGTCAGGATTATTTCTAATTCTCACAATTCGAGGGTCATGTTGCAGGTAGTGCAGCAAGAAGGCACTCATGTGTGTTGCGCATCCAGGAGCACCAAGTCCCTGTTGTGTTGGTGGCGAGGTAGCAATCATGCTTCCTTCCTCTGTCCTCTCCCCCCAACCTCGCACAACAGAAATGTGATCAAGGTCTCCCTCATCTGATGAGTCTTCCATCAGTTCGTCCTCCACTTCTTCCTGGGCTCCTGCACCTTCCTCACTAGTTTGGCTGCTACCATGCGCCCTGGTAAAATCATCTCCCCCACCATCACATGCCTGCCGCCTTGGTGCTGCCGACCGTCTGGACCTTGCAGATGTTAGCCCTTCCGCATACAACTCCTCCTCCTCTACTTCCTCCACCTCCTCTTGTGCCACCACCTGACTCCGAATTCTGTTTAACATGTGCTCCAGCATGTAAATCACCGGAATAGTCATGCTGATAATGGCATCGTCAGCACTAAACATCTTCGTCGCCATTTCAAAACTGTGCAGAAGGGTGCATAGGTCCCTGATCTGAGACCACTCCTCCAGCGTGATTTGCCCCACCTCTGAATCTCGTTGGCCCAGGCTATACGTCAGAACGTATTGCACCAGGGCTTGTCGGTGCTGCCACAGTCGCTGCAACATGTGCAGAGTTGAATTCCACCGGGTAGGCACATCGCATTTTAGCCGGTGAAGTGGCAGGCCCAACGACTTCTGTAGAGATGTAAGTCGCTGAGCTGCGGGATGCGAACGGCGGAAGTGAGCACACAGCGACCGTGCCCTCTGCAGAAGGCCATCTAGTCTGGGATAGTGGGCTAAAAATTGCTGGACAACCAGGTTCAACACGTGAGCCATACAAGGCACGTGTGTGACATTGCCCCGGCGAAGGGCCGCACCCAGGTTTGCAGCATTGTCGCACACGGCCTTCCCTGGTTTCAGGTCCAGTGGAGACAACCATTCATGAAATTGGTTCTCCAGAGCTGACCACAACTCCTCAGCTGTGTGACTCACATTTCCCAGACATTTCAATGTAAAAACCGCCTGATGACGTTGAGCCCTACTGCCAGCATAGTAAGGAGGTGTGCAGGATCCCTTCTGCGCAGTTAGAAAGCTTGTGGCATGACCAGACAGGCTTTGGGTGCAGGTGGAAGACCGAGAGGAGGTTGAGGAGGCAGAAGCAGTGGAGGAAAAATGACATAAAGAGGATTGACGCACAACTCGTGGGGACGGCAAGACTTGGACAGCAGCCCCTTGTCCTGCTGTCACCATAGTTACCCAGTGCCCAGTCAGCGACATGTAACGCCCCTGTCCATGCCTACTCGTCCAAGTGTCTGTGGTGAAATGCACCCTGTCACACACAGTTTCTCAAAGAAGCGGTGATGTTGTGTGCGACATGCTGGTGGAGCGCAGGCACACCTTTCTTTGAGAAGTAGTGCCGACTGGGCATCTGGTACTGGGGCACTGCGACGGACATAAGGTCTCGAAAATCCTCTGTGTCCACCAGGCGGAAAGGCAGCATTTCTGTAGCCAGGAGCTTGCAGATGGTGAAATTCAACCTCTTAGCTTTCTCATGGCTAGGAGGAAATGGTCTTTTACTTGTCCACATCTGAGGGACCGAGGGCTGGCTATTGTGCTTAGACGGGGTTGATAAGGGTGTCCCCGGCAAACTGCCGGTCTGTGAGGAAGATGCAGGCGGACATGTTAGGTTGCCTTGATCCAAAGGTGGTGCTATCGATGTCGGACAGCGCTCAAGACCAGCTGGTGTTACCACCTCCAAAGAAAATGATGACCTGCCAATCACGCTGGCTGTTGCGGGTAAAGAGGTGGCAGGTCTGCGCCCCAAAACAGGTGTGACTGCTGTCCCCCCAGTCACAGAGGATGAAGAGGCCGCGGATGCACAAGATATGGCAGACGGTGGTTGGCCCGGCCGGCTAGACCGCATTGTAGCACACTGAGCTTCCCACTGCAACTTATGCTTCATGTCCATGTGCCGGTTCATGCATGAAGTACTCAAACTATGTATTTTTTGGCCTCTACTTAGCTTTTGCTGACAAATGTTACAGATAACACGAGTTGGGTCATCTTTATCGATCTAAAAAAATGCCCAGGCTATGCAAGGCTTAGCACCCATGCGACCTGAAGAGCCACCACGACTTGTGGTGAGAGGCAGAGTTGTGTTTGAGGATGCAGTTGTTGACGTGCTTCCAGTACTACGTCTCTGTCCAGGAAGGCGCAACCTGACCTCGTCGTCACTAGCATCTTCCTCCACCTCCTCTGCTGACCTCATCTCTTGGCTGACTGTGGGTTGACAGTAAGTGGGATCTCCGACCTCATCATCATCACCCTGTGCGTTATCACACCCTTCGTCCTCAGAGCCAACCTGTTCCTGCCCTGACAAAAAACTAAAGTTGTCGCTCCAATCAGGTATTTGAGTCTTATCATCGTCTTCCTCATTGTCTCCACCAACAGGAGTTACAGTTTGGGAATGAGGGTCTACATTATGGTCAGAACCTTCTGCGTCTGGTCCTGGATCCGACTCATAAAGATTCTGGGCATCAGTGCAGATCATTTCCTCGTCTGGATTCACAGAAGCGCTGGAGTCGACCTCTGATTCCCAGGCTATAGTATGAGTAAACAGCTCTGCAGACTCAACCATCTGTTCTACCTCATACTCAGACGGGCAGCTGGAGATTTGGGAGCTGTGAGGAAGCAAGTGCGATTTGGGTGACACCTTTGAGGACTGGAGTATTTGTGATGTTGAAGTTGATGTGGAGGAGAGCCCACTTAAAGGAGCACTTGATATCCGTTGAAGCACCTGCTGTTTTTGTGCCTCATCTGGAATTTGTAGCGATTGGCGTGGCCGTAAGAAAGGGATCTTATCACATTGTCCGCTAAAAGAAGTAGACATTTTAGTTTGGCTGGAAGATGGTCTTTCTTCTGCACCTACCCCACGGACACAACCTTTTTTCCCCTTCCCAACACGCCTATTCCCCTTTCCACCAGCAGCAGGCCTTTTTCCACTCATTTTGGTGGTTAACTAATTCACAACTCTGGAGTTGTTTGCACAAAAAAACAATGGATGGTAACCGAGCAGAGCTGAGTGGCCAAACTGTGGTATTAGGCCAAAACTATTGGCTGGGTTAGATGCAGAAAAAAATTATTTTTAATTTGCAACCTGATGGAGGTCAGTATAGATGGACTAATAGACCAAGTCCCACACACCGCTAGAAGCCCAAATATTTTTTCAGAGCTAGATGCAGAAAATTTTTTTATTCAATTTGCAACCTGATGGAGGTCAGTATAGATGGACTAATAGACCAAGTCCCACACACTGCTAGAAGCCCAAATATTTTTTCAGAGCTAGATGCAGAAAAAAATTATTTTTAATTTGCAACCTGATGGAGGTCAGTATAGATGGACTAATAGACCAAGTCCCACACACCGCTAGAAGCCCAAATATTTTTTCAGAGCTAGATGCAGAAAAAAATTATATTCAATTTGCAACCTGCTGGAGGTCAGTATAGAAGGACTAATAGAACAAGTCCCACACACTGCTAGAAGCCCAAATATTTTTTCAGAGCTAAATGAAGAAAAAAATTATTTTTAATTTGCAACCTGATGGAGGTCAGTATAGATGGACTAATAGACCAAGTCCCACACACTGCTAGAAGCCCAAATATTTTTTCAGAGCTAGATGCAGAAAAAAATTATTTTTAATTTGCAACCTGATGGAGGTCAGTATAGATGGACTAATAGACCAAGTCCCACACACTGCTAGAAGCCCAAATATTTTTTCAGAGCTAGATGCAGAAAAAAATTATTTTTAATTTGCAACCTGATGGAGGTCAGTATAGATGGACTAATAGACCAAGTCCCACACACCGCTAGAAGCCCAAATATTTTTTCAGAGCTAGATGCAGAAAATTTTTTTATTCAATTTGCAACCTGATGGAGGTCAGTATAGATGGACTAATAGACCAAGTCCCACACACTGCTAGAAGCCCAAATATTTTTTCAGAGCTAGATGCAGAAAAAAATTATTTTTAATTTGCAACCTGATGGAGGTCAGTATAGATGGACTAATAGACCAAGTCCCACACACTGCTAGAAGCCCAAATATTTTTTCAGAGATAGATGCAGAAAAAAATTATTTTTAATTTGCAACCTGATGGAGGTCAGTATAGATGGACTAATAGAACAAGTCCCACACGCTGCTAGAAGCCCAAATATTTTTTCAGAGATAAATGAAGAAAAAAATTATTTTTAATTTGCAACCTGATGGAGGTCAGTATAGATGGACTAATAGACCAAGTCCCACACACTGCTAGAAGCCCAAATATTTTTTCAGAGCTAGATGCAGAAAAAAATTATTTTTAATTTGCAACCTGATGGAGGTCAGTATAGATGGACTAATAGACCAAGTCCCACACACCGCTAGAAGCCCAAATATTTTTTCAGAGCTAGATGTAGAAAAAAATTATATTCAATTTGCAACCTGCTGGAGGTCAGTATAGAAGGACTAATAGAACAAGTCCCACACACTGCTAGAAGCCCAAATATTTTTTCAGAGCTAAATGAAGAAAAAAATTATTTTTAATTTGCAACCTGATGGAGGTCAGTATAGATGGACTAATAGACCAAGTCCCACACACTGCTAGAAGCCCAAATATTTTTTCAGAGCTAGATGCAGAAAAAAATTATATTCAGTTTGCAACCTGATGGAGGTCAGTATAGATGGACTAATAGAATGATGCTATGCCCAAAAGATTTTACTTCACTAGGTGCAGTAAAAAAATTGGTATTCTATACACAGGTGGTATATCTTGCAACACAGATAGGCTACTCCACTGACTAACACACTCTGCAATAGGCCAAAAAGGATTAGCTTTGCTAGATTCAGCCAAATGCTGTGAAAAAAACTTGCACAGCACTGGCACAGACCTGCCTGGCAAAAACTGATAGGAACTGATGTAACCTAGTCCTGAAAAGGACTCCAATTACAATTAGTCTTTACTCCCACAATCTATCTATTTAAGAGCACAGACCTGCCTGATAAAAGTCGTAGGAAATGCTGTAACCTAGTCCTTAAAAGGACTGCAATCACAACTATTCCCTACTCCCAAGCTATCTGTATATTTGTGCGAAAATTGGCTTGAAATTAACAAGGTATAGCGCACACAGCAACAGCGGTGCCGTCTAACACGCAGCTGCAGCAGTGAGAAAATGGTGGCGACGGGGAAAATGGCTTGGTCTTATAGGGCAAGGACATGTGACATACACTGCCAATGACACATGCCCTTGCTTGTGTGAAAAAAAGCACTTCGCTCCGTGTGTGCGCTGCTGATAGGCTGACAGATTGCACCTCCCCACTGCAAATGCGGGAAAGAGAAAAAAAAATGGAGATCTTCATTGTTCCTGCAGAGATCCATCCCCTGCCCCTCCCCCCGCCCCGCTGTACACTCAAACTGCGTATTAACATTAATTTTCATCATTACTGAGAAAAAATCCAGTTATGATTTTGGTGCACGAACAGTTATCGAACATAACCTCGAACAGCCGAATTTTTCTCAAATTGTTCGTGTTCGCCGACCGGCTCGAACACCGCCCAAAACAGCTCGAATTTGAGATTGGCGAACAGTTCGAGTAGAACAACGCTCATCTCTAGTCAGAATTGTAAAATTTAGCCTGCTCATGAAGGTGCAAACAGGCTTGGGAGGCAAAGGGGTTAAGTTAATGTTTGGAAGGTGGTGAATGATCCCAGGATGTCTGAGTAGCAAACTCTGCAGATGTGACCAGGGGAAGTTATCATGATGATTTAGAATAGATGAAAACAGCTCTAATCAGGAAGAATCAGGAGAATGTCACCTGTGACTGTATATCGTCTGCAGAGTAATTCTGTAGACCTGGTATCTACCACTAAATGGTCATTGCATGGTGGTATATTGATTTTGCTCACAAACTACATGATCACTGTATGTGGTCATGATTTTGCACTGTTATTTCTCTGTTATTATTATTATTATTATTATTATTATTATTAGGCATGCTATCACACATAAATTAGTTGTTATGACGAGTAAAATTATTTGGAGGGAGGTCTTCTATAGATACAAGTTTGAAGCCTAACGCATTACTATGCATACATGCTATGCCCCTGTGAATAAACCATATATTTTGCATTTACTATTTATATTCACTTTATTCATTTATATTCACATTTACTTTACAGTGTGGATCAACACCATCTCGTTTAGTTATATGTGGCATAGCGTCTGGGTAAGGACAAACCAAGTACTATACCTCCTATGGCCACCAACATAATCTAAGTTATAGAACTGGGTAAAAGATGAGTGTACTAGTGAAAAAATGTTTGCAGGATTCATGTACTAGAGAAAAATTGTTTGCAGGATTCATGTTTGTTCAGCGGATAGGTGTCCCGATTTCCATAAACGTATGCATGGTAGGATATAAAATTACACATAGATACATACTGTATAAATAAATATGTGTAATATTTATTTATTTTTTTATTTTACTCACTTATATAGCGCAATTAATTCCACAGTGCTTTACAGACATATATATTTGTTTTTTCCTCTATAAAATCTGACATTTTTTCCATGTATGAGACAATTTCTAGAGCTTTGTAATTTTGTGTAAAATGATCAGTCTAAGCAGGAGTAACGGTCCAGTGAAAAGCATTTCATTTTTAACAAAACAGGTTTTGGCATCGTGTTTCAAACTACTTCAATTCACACAAACATAAAAGGTTTACTTTCATAAACTTTTGCATGATTTGTCATTATCTTTCTTTATGGATAGGTAGCAAAATAATGTATACTCTGTTTAAAGCTGTGTTTTTTTTTCCCCTAAAAAATGCAACAAATTCCTAGCTCTGATTTTTGGGGATGGATATTATTATGGATGAAGAGAAAAAGTTCTTTTTAAAAATGGCACATTTTCTAATTATAAATGTTGTTATCTCTTAGCATCCATTGCCAAAATTAACATGTGCCTTGCACTAAGAAATCCCAGGATTGTCACAACTTGTGCCAGCTGTTGAGGTTATGACACCTGTGCCAGTATCGCCAGCTCTGCCCACTGTCATCTGTTCCAACCGTTCCATCTGTACTGTTTGTACCAATTCTCCCATTACTGCATCTGTACCTTCTGCAGAAACTGTTCCAATAATGCCAGCTGTGTCATTGGTGCCAAATATGCCAGATGTTCTATTCATCCACCCTGGGCCAGATCAATGTAGTTTTTTGCTCATTAGTTTTAGCTGGTAGACTCTATTCACATTATTTTATGCTTTTTATTAAGATGATTCAATGTAAAAATAAGCTATAAACACAATTATTTCAAGTTTATCTGTAAAGATTAAATATTGGGGCTCACCGGTCATTTTGTTTGATCCGTTTTGACAAACTGACAGGTTTCTGGGAGGGACAGGAGTTTTGTTCAGTTCTGTAGATTCTGGCTGATAAGAAATAATCATAATACAGTGCTCATAAAACACACACAGCTATTACTCTGAAGCAATATGCAAGACTTAGATGGCTGAAGCCAATTTGTATCATATTTTCCCAAATTAAAATCATTTGCATTATCATGGTTGAATGAAATGACTTCTGAGAAAGAAAAAAAATCATGCCCATTATGATGTATTGCAAGTATTAGCAGATATTCAAGTTGAAAAATGAAAACTGAAATGTGACATTTCTTGTTAATATGTGCAGTGAGTAACATACAGCAGATCTTTACAGGAACAAATAATATTTGTTTCTATTAATTTAGGCCCATAAATATGTCTATATAGATGGAATTATTTCATGTATTGAATTTAGTTAAACTAAAAGCATAGTACAAGAAAAGAATAAAGCAGTATCTATAAATTTACTGACATAAAGTAAATAACAAATCATCTAATTACAATGGCATTTGTCAAGAGGAGAGATATATTAGGCAAATGCATAATCAACTCTTGAAGTTGATGTGTTTAAAGCTACTATGTCAAGGATGAAATATACTGAGGGATAAAAAAGAGGGGATAAAATGATCTCCAAAACAAGTGGTCTTTTGGGTAGTTACTATTATGTAGTGGTAAGTACCTTCCAAAAGTAAGACTTGCCCCACATCTGGTAGGTACTAACCTCAACAATATTGTATAGTTTTTTTGTGCTGTAAAAATAAAAGCTTTTAATTAATCAAAAGATAGACTCCACAAAACCTTTGATGGTATTCTATGGTATTTGTAACTAAGATGTCAGCAACAGATCCTTTTACCCATTAGTGACTTGGCAATTCTTCACTTTCCTTCCAACAGACAACTTTTTTACTTTTTCATCCATATAGCAATATGAGAGCTTGTATTTTTCTGGGCGAGTTGTAATTTTAGGATATACAAATATACTCAAGATAAATAACTCTAAAAATATAACTATTAATTGTATCATCTTAAAAGATATTAACCCCTTCACCCCTGAGCCGCCTTTTTTTTACCTTCATGACCAGGCCAATTTTTACAATTCTGACCACTGTCACATTATGACGTAATAACTCTGGAACGCTTCAACGTATTCCCCTGATTCTGAGATTGTTTTTTTCATGATATATTGTACTTCACGATAGTGGTAAAATTTATTTGACAATACTTGCATTTATTTGTGAAAAAAATCTGAAATTTGGCTAAAATGTAGAAAATTTTGCAATTTTTAAACTTTGAATTTTCATGCCCTTAAATCAGAGAGATATGTCACACAAAATAGTTAATAAATAACATTTCCCACATGTCTACTTTATATCAGCACAATTTTGGAACGAACATTTTTTTTTTGTTAGCAAGTTATAAAGGTTAAAAGTTGACCAGCGATTTCTAAATTTCCCCATACAAGTGACAACATTTTGGAAACTAGACCCCTCGGGGAACCTATCTAGCGCCAAAATCTGCTGGAATAATTAGCAAATGCCATGTCGCGTTTGGAGAGCTCCTAATATGCCTAAAGTGAAAATCCCCCTCGAGTGACACCACTTTTGAAACTAGACATCTCAAGGAACTTATCTAGATGTGTAGTGAGCACCTTGAACCCCCAAGTGCTTCACAGAAGTTTTTAACGTGAAGCCGTGAAACTAAAAAAATCTAATTTTTCACATAAAGTTTTTTTTTAGCCCCAAATTTTTTATTTTCACAAGGGGTAAAAGGAGAAAATGGACCCCAAAATATGTTGTGTAATTTCTCGTTAGCACACAGATACCCCATATGTGGGGGGAAACTATTGTTTGGGGGAACAGCAGGGCTCAGAAAGGAAGGAGTGACATTTTGGAACACAGACTTTGATGTAATGGTCTGCGGGTGTCATATCGTGTTTGGAGAGCCCCTAATGAGCCTAAACAGTGGAACACTCCCATAACTGACACGATTTTGGAAACTAGACCCCTCAAGGAATTTATTTAGATGTGTGGTGAGCACCTTGCTTCACAGAATTTTACAACGTGGATCTGTAAAATTGAAAAATATATATTTTTTCTACAAAAATGTTGTTTTAGCACCATTTTTTTAATTTTCACAAGGATAGCAGGAGAAAATGGACCCCAAAATTTGTTGTGCAATTTTTCCTGTGTACGCCGATACCCCATATGTGGTGGAAAACTACTTTTGATGCACAGTGCAAAGCTCAGAAGGGAAGAAGCACCATTTTGAAGTTCAGATTTTGCTGGACTGGTTTGAGGGTGCTATGCTACATTGGAAGAGCCCCTGAGGTTCCAGAACAGCAAACCCCCCATAAGAGATCCCATTTTACAAACTACACCTCTCAATGAATTCATCTAGGGGTGCAGTGATCATATTAAAACCACAGGTGGGTCACAGAATTTTATGCCTTTGGGCAGTAAAAAAAAAAATAATTACATTTTTACCACCAAACTTTTGTTTTAGCCCCAGATTTCACATTTTCACACTGGGAAAAGGGTAAAATGCCACCAAATGCCACCAAAATTTATCCCACAATTTTTGCTACTGAATGTAGAAATACCTCAAATATGGCTGTACAGTACTGCTTAGCCACTCAGCGAGACTCGGGAGTGACTGAGTGCTATTTGCCTCCTGTATAGCAGATTTTTCTAGGATAGTATGCGGACTCCATATACTAGAATAACAGAATTCTACCTCAAGCAACCCCATTTTGGAAATTATACCCCTTTGGGAATTTATCTAAAAGTGTAGCGACAATTTTGACTCCATGGGTGTTTTCCAGAAACAAGCAGCAGTGGATGCTGCAGAGTGAAAATTACAAACTGCCATTGTAGTGACCAGTAAATTATTGTGACCAGTACGTTGTGCCCAGCTCATGCTTTTGGAGACATGCACCCGTAAATTAGGTGGGCTCTCATCGCTACAGAAAGGCCAAACATGTGGAAGCTAACTGCGATTTAGGCACACTGTGGGGCTCAGAAGAGAGTGGGATTTGGATTTGGGAGTGCAGAATTTGCTGAATTTCTTTTGACGGCGAGGAGCCATAGCGCTTTTCCAGAACCTTTGTGCTACCAGTAACGTGGAAGCCCCTACATTTCCATTGACAGATGACGGACCTGAAAGGAGACTTGCTTTTTTTTGTTCATTGATCTGAAGCTTTTGTTAGGAACATTTTCCATAACATTTTGGATCATATTTATCCAGCATTCTACGCTGAGCACTTATATCGGGGTTTCTATCTAAATCTCCGAATGATATGATTCAGATGAAACTCCAGAGGGATCCATTGACTATAATGAGGCAGCAGAGTTATTCTGGACTCAGCCTGGCCTCTGTTCAGCGTTGTCATTTTCAGAAGTGCTCAAAACTGTGGCCAACAGACGCCTAAAAAGACGGATACTGCCGGATCACAGGCCAGACGGTGTCCACAGTCCACATCAACCTCATTATAAGGAATCTTCCGTCATGGGTTCCGTCTGAATCAAGTATTTCAGAGATTTAAACGGAAACCCTGGTGTAAGCGTTTTTATTGGTACTATTTTCGGGCGTGTGAAATTTTTTGATCGCTTTCTACTCTGATTTTTGAGAGGCAGAATGGACAAAAACAACAATTCAGGAATATTTTTTTTTTTTCTTTTATTGCCGCTCTACGTGTGGTAAAATTGATAAGGCATCTTTATTCTTCGGGTCAGTACGATTACAGCAATACTACATTTTTATTGTTTTTTTATGTTTTTTGGCGCTTTTAAATACAATAAAAACTTTTATAGAAAAAATAATTGTTTTTGCATCACTATATTCTGAGAGCTATAACTTTTTTATTTTTCTGCTAATGGAGCTGTATGGCGGCTTGTTTTTTGCAGAATAAGATGACATTTTCAGCGGTACCATTTCTATTTACATGCGTCTTTTTTATCATGTTTTATTCTTCTTTTTGTTCGGAGGTAACATGATAAAGCATCGTTTTTTGCCTTGTTTTTAATTTGTTTGTTTTTTTACGGTGTTCACTGAAGGGGTTAACTAGTGGGACAGTTTTTTGTCGTTATGCGGCAATATCAAATATGTGTATTTTTTTGTTTATTTATTTATTTTTTTCATAAAAATAATTATTTATGGGTACAATATATTTTATTGTTTTATTATTATTTTGTGATTTTTCAAAAAATATTTTTACAAGTATTTTTCCCATTTCTCCTTCCCGATGATGACGTATATGTGCTACAAATGTCAGAAAGGGGTTACTGGAATGAATTACTGACCACCCTCAAGATTGTACACAACATCTTGAAATTGAACATCCTAAACATCAGGGCTCTTAATGTTTCCTTAACCGGTTCCCGACCGCCCACTGTAGATAAACGTCGGCGCTTGCCGGGCTCTGTGCAGCGCCGACGTTTAAAAACGGTGGGTGGTCTCGCAGCGCTCAGGACCCCTAGGGTCCTGCAAGCGCTGCGATTCCGGTGCAGAGCGTTAGCTCTGACAGGGAACATCATCGGGACCTGATTAGATCAGGTCCCAGTGATGTTAACCCTTAGCTGTCTTCTATATGCTGTGATCTATAGTGATCACGGCATATAGGAGACAGCAGGAGGAGAGGGGGTCGTCAACTTACCTCTCCGAAGACCTCCGTGTCCTTCCAGGACCTGGGGTTGCTATGGCAGCTGGAGGTCACATGACCGCCTCCAGCTCTGCCATATATGGTGTCCTGTCTGGCTCAGCTGCAGCTGTAGCCAGACAGGAGACTCTGACTGAAACAGTCAGGGAAGATCTCATGTAATGTAATATATGTCTATTACATTACATGAGATCAGAGATCAGAAAAATAAAGATTAATGTCCCATACAGGGACTAAGTAAAAATGTGAAAAAAAGTAAAAAAAAAGTTTTTAAACTATTAATAAAAAAATCACAAAATAAATAAAAATAAATAAATAAAATATTAAACCAATAAATCCGTATATTTTTACAAAACCAAAAAAAGTACACATATTTGGTATCGCCGCGTCCGAAACAACCCGAGCTATAAAACTGTCACACTAATTAACTCCTTCTGTGCACACCGTAATAAAAATAAATAAAAAACGGAGCAAAAAAATATGCTTTTTCATCATATTGCCAAACAAAAAGTGGAAAAAAATGCGATCAAAAAACAAAATAGAAATAAAAATGGTACCACTGAAAACGTCATCTTGTTACGCAAAAAAAAAGCCGCCATACAGCTCCATCAGCCGAAAAATAAAAAAGTTATAGCGCTCAGAATAAAGCAATGCAAAAAAAATATTTTTTTCTATAAAATAGTTTTATTGTGTTAAAACGCCAAAACATAAAAAAAATACAGTAAGTGTAGTATCGCTGTAAACGTACTGACCCGAAGAATAACGCTGCCTGATCACTTTTACCACACGCAGAACGGCATAAAAAAAAAACTCAAAAAACAATTCCTGAATTGTTTGTTTTTGTTAATTTTACCTCCCAAAAAACGGAATAGAAAGCGATCAAAAAATGTCACGTCCCCAAAAATGGTACCAATAAAAATGTCAACTCGTCCCGCAAAAAACAAGCCGTCACATGACTCTGTCGGCCGAAATATGGAAAAATTATAGCTCTCAAAATATGGTGATGCAAAAACTAGATTTTGCAAAAAAAGCGTCTTTTAGTGTGTGACAGCTGTCAGTCATAAAAACCCGATATCAATCTGGTATCTCTGTAATCACACCGACCCGAAGAATAAAGTAATCTAATCAGTTATATCACACTAGGAACGGCGTAAAAAATAAATAAAACCAATTCTTCACCTGCTACTGATTTGTTTATTATGTCCCCAAAGATCCCAGTAAGGCTCTGCCCACATTTATCCTGTGCTCTGCGCTGAGCACTTACACCAGAGTTTCCGTGTAAATCTCTGAAATACATGATTCAGCCGGAACCCATGACGGAAGATTCCCTGTAATGAGACAGATATAGGCCACTGTGGACGCCGTCTAGCCTGGGATCCCACGGTGTCATTTGTTTTAGGCGTGCATAAAAGTGCGGTTGGCCACAGTTTTGTGCACTTCTGAAAAAAAGGACACCGCTACACAGAGGCCAGACGGTGTCCAGAGTAACTCTGCTGCCTCATTACAGTGAATGGATCCTGCAGGGGTTTCATCTGAATTACATCACTTGGAAATTTAGATGGAAACCCCGATGTAAGTGCTCAGCCTAGAGCGCCGGATAAATGTTACGTAAAATGTTCCTAATAAAAGCTTCAACTCAGTCCTCAAAAAAAGCTAGTCCCCACTCAGGTCCGTCATCTGTTAAAAATATAAGGGACTTCCAAGTTACTGGTAGCAGAAAGGCTCTGGAAAAGCAAAATGACCCTTGCCCCCCAAAAGAAATTCAGAAAATTTTGTGCTCCCAAATCCAAATGCCTATTCTACAATAATTTGTTCTCCAATTGTCAAATAGCACTCCGTCCCCCCCAGATCTCACCGTATGGCTAAGCGGTACGATACAGCCACATATGGGGTATTGACACTTTTAGAAGAAATTGTGTGACACATTTCGGCACCATTTTTACCCATTGCCCTGTGTGAAAATGTAAAATCTGAGGGTAAAACATTTTTTTGTGGTAAAAATATAATTATGATTTTTTCACTGCCCAATGGTATAAATTTAAAAATTAAAAAATACTCACTACTTCCCTAGATGAATTCCTTGAGAGGTGTAGTTTACAAAATGGGGTCATTTGTGGAGGTTTCTGCTGTTTTGGCATGTCAGCGACTCTTCAAATGTGACATGGTGTCTGCTGCCTATCCCAGCCAACATAGCGCTCCTTTCTCTTCCGAACCCTGCCGTACACCAAAGCAGTGGTTTTCCCCCACATATGGGGTATCGGCGTACTCAGGAGAAATTGTACAACAAATTTCATGGTGCAATTTCTCCGGTTATCCTTATGATAATGCAAAATTAGGGGATGAAAAACATTTTTTATGGGAAAAATGTGAAAATTTTATTTTCACGGCTCAATATTATAAACTTCTGTGAAGCAGCTGGGGGTGCAAGGTGCTCACCACACATCTAGATAAGTTCCCTAAGGGGTCTAGTTTCCAAAATGGTGGCACTTGTGGGGGGTTTCCGCTGTTTAGACACATTAGGGGCTCCACAAATGTGACATGGCGTCCGCTAATTATTCAAATAAATTTTACATTCAAAAAGTCAAATGGCGCTCCTTCCCTTTCAAACCCTGCCGTGCGCCCAAACAGTGGTTTTCCCTCACATATGGGGTATCGGCGTGTTCAGGAGAAATTGCACAACAAACTTCATGGTGCAATTTATCCTGTTACCCTTATGATAATACAAAATTAGAGAATGAAAAAGATTTTTTGTGGGAAAAATGTGAAAATTTTATTTTTACGGCTCAATATTATAAACTTCTGTGAAGCAGCTGGGGGTGCGAGGTGCTCACCACACATCTAGATAAGTTCCCTAAGGGGTCTAGTTTCCAAAATGGTGGCACTTGTGGGGGGTTTCCACTGTTTAGTCACATTAGGGGCTCCCCAAATGCGACATGGCGTCTGCTAATTATTCAAACAAATTTTACATTCAAAAAGTCAAATGGCGCTCCTTCCCTTTCAAACCCTGCCATGCGCCCAAACAGTAATTTGCCTCCACATATGGGGTATCAGCGTGTTCAGGAGAAATTGCACAACAAATTTCATGGTGCAATTTATCCTATTACCCTTATGATAATGCAAAATTAAGGGATGAAAAACGGTTTTGTGGGAAAAATGTGAAAATTTTATTTTTACGGCTCAATATTATAAACTTCTGTGAAGCAGCTGGGGTGCGAGGTGCTCACCACACATCTAGATAAGTTCCCTAAGGGGTCTAGTTTCCAAAATGGTGTCACTTGTGGGGGGTTTCCACTGTTTAGGCACATCAGGAGCTCTCCAAACGCAACATGGCGTCTGCTAATTATTCAGACAAATTTTACATTCAAAAAGTCTAATGGCGCTCCTTCCCTTCCGAGCCCTGCCGTGCGCCCAAACAGTGGTTTTCCCTCACATATGGAGTATCAGCACGCTCAAGAGAAATTGCACAAAAAATTTTGGGGTCCATTTTTTTCCTGTTACCCCTGTGAAAATAAAAAAAATTGGGTCTAAAGTAACATTTTTGTGAAAAAAGTTAAATGTTAATTTTTTTCTTCCACATTCCAAAAATTTCTGTGAAGCACCTGAAGGGTTAATAAAGTTCTTGAATGTGGTTTTGAGCACCTTGAGGGGTGCAGTTTTTAGAACGGTGTCACTTTTGGGTATTTTCTGTCACAAAGACCCCTCAAAGTGACTTCAAATATGATGTGGTCCCTAAAAAAATGTTTTTGTAAATTTTGTTGGAAAAATGAGAAATCGCTGGTCAACTTTTAACCCTTATAGCTCCCTAACAAAAAAAAATTTTGGTTCCAAAATTGTGCTGATGTAAAGTAGACATGTGGGAAATGTTATTTATTAAGTATTTTGTGTGACATATTTCTCTGATTTAAGGGCTTAAAAATTCAAAGTTTGAAAATTGCAAAATTTTCAAAATTTTCGCCAAATTTCCGATTTTTTCACAAATAAACGCATGTGATATCAAAGAAATTTTACCACTATCATGAAGTACAATATGTCACGAAAAAACAATCTCAGAATCAGGGGGATCCGTTGAAGCGTTCCAGAGTAATTGCTTCATAAAGTGACAGTGGTCAGAATTGAAAAAATTGGCCCGGTCACGAAGGCAAAAACAGGCTCTGGTGCGAAGTGGTTAATAATCACCATATTCTGGTATATTTCTTAGAGATATGATAGCAAGAAAGAAGACTAGAAATCGGCCCACAAACAAAATCCTACTGAATACATAAAAAATGTTACTAAACCCAGAGCGTTAATCTATTGGCACAAAAAGTTCACACATGAAATAAACATGCCACGTCTTAAATTAAATCCATAGAGGTGACTATTTTTTTCAAATCTGAATTTGCCAGCTCAGTCAAATTTTCCCCCAAAATTTGATTCATAGCAAATATATTTGTCATGAATCTCAATACTGCAAAGCCTCTAATTGAAATACAAGTGTAAATCTCTGATGTCTCCTAGGACTGTATTCAACCACTTTTGAATGCTTTAATGCAAACAGAGCCTTATTAATATCCAAGTGACCTCAACCTATCAGCGGCCTATTTAACAAGACATGGCAAGGCTACTAAAATTGTACATATTGTCCATAAAATAATAGATCTCTTTTTGGAGCAGATGCATGCCTTGCTGGTGGTATTCATACAGAGATGGTACGGAATGGAAGGAAGCTTTGGCTTTTTCACAAAGTTTTGGGGGTCCTCTTGTTTATTGCACACATGGCACTTTGTGCCTGTAAGCTCCATGTATTTTAATGTATTATCCTTAATAAAGATTTTTGTATTTTTTCATATTTTGGGTCCTTGATCGTATGTTCTTTTCTTTCTCTTCTTTTCTGATTCTAATTTACGATACCCTTCTACTGATTATCCTCTGTCCGCCCAATATGGTCTGAAATGTTATTTATAATGCGGACTGCTCTGTTGTACTTATTTTGTATTAATTTTTCTGTGTTATTCACAGACTTTTTCTTGTCCACAGCAATGGATTACCGAGCCAAGGAAAAGAGTTGGCTCAACCACATTGAACAAACCTTCGGAGTTGAAGGCGCGGGTGATCCAGGGGAGGGTGACCACAGTTGGGACAAGCAATCACACTCTTTACAAAAACTACTACTTAAAAGCACCAAATTGTGGTGGAACCGGGCCTTTCTCCAAAAATACCTTATATGTAATCTTATACCTAGAGGACTACGTGTCCGCACTATCCCTGCCTTCTTTGTTGAAGACAGTGAATTCATACTTGGATGGGAAGCAGCGTGCAATAAATGCTCTGCTACCCTTATGCAATTACTTGTTGATCACAACACTAGAGTTATTACTGAATTAGATAAATCTATTGATGAGCTCCAATTGACCTTAAAAACCTCTTGCCCGGTTGAACGCCTTGGTACACTGAATGTCCAAATTGAAAAAAACTTGGACATATGTGTCCAAAAAATTAAAGACACACAAGCAAGAAAGCTACTGAGAGACCAAAAAGACTTCAACACAAATTCTATCTATCTTTGGAAGAAAAATGTGCCTCAGACCTCTAGAAGCATGCGGCTTCCATCGGATGCCTCCCTTTCTTCCACTAGTGGGTCCTCTATAGCCTCCACGTCCTCTATTCAAGCACGCTCTGGACGTGAATTTAATAAGACCAGAGATTTTGAATTCCACCCCTATAAAAGACACCACTTCAAATCACCAGACGGTGAAAGAAAGGATAATAAGGTAATTAACCTGAGTAACCATGAACTGACTGCCACCGATATCAATCTTTTGAGTAAGGGATTAACATTTTCTCCCAAAGCCAGGTTTGACTCTTTTACAGCTATTAAAGACTTGCATCTTTTTGCACGAAAGTTAATCTACAAAAAGCATTTTTATGATGACCATCTTCATTCTCTTTTTCCGTCAGAGGAGGAACAGGATGCGTTGAATTCCCTTGAGGATCTAGCTCAGGAGAGCTTGTTGCCTGAAGGAGGTAAGATCCCCAACTCCATCAGGCCAAAATCTACTAAGTTTCCTCCATTTTCCAGTGTTGACATGTTCGTCCAGGTGGTGTCAAATGAATTCAACCAAATCCCTCATTTGATTGAACGTGACAATTTATCTTTTGCTGAAAGAGAAAGGTTATGTCGCTTTGGGAGCTCCCTGACGTGATACTGAAGCCAGCAGATAAGGGCGGCAGTATTGTTATATGGCCGACCAGTATGTATGAAAAGGAAGCCCTTCGCCAACTGTCTAATGAATTTTGTTATAAACGCCTAACCTTTAATCCCCTTAGGTCTTTCACCGCTAAACTTTCTAAAATCTTAAAAATAGCCAGTGACAATTCGGTAATAACTAATGAACTGGCTTCGGCGCTACTTGTCGGGGAGCCCTCGATAGCGACCTTTTACCTGCTCCCTAAAGTTCATAAAAATCCTAAGACACCACCTGGACGCCCTATCATATCTGGCACGGGTGGTTTCTTGAAAAAGGTCAACCTTTGGATTGAATCCAAATTGCAACTATTGGTGGAAACCCTTCCTTCATTCTTTTTGGATACTGGGGCTCTTCTCAAAAAAGTCGATGGTTTGAACCTTGGTGACGACATGTTCCTGGTGGCCGGCGACATTGAGTCGCTATATACCAGTATGAGGCACTCTGACGGCATTAAAGCTGCACGATTTTTTCTTTCATACTCTAATCTGTCTGCGGATGTGGTGTCATTCATTGTTGAACTCTTAGAATTCTCTCTTATGCATAACTTCTTCACATTCAAAGGCTTTTATTATCTCCAGCTCCAGGGAACTGCCATGGGGGCTTCTTTTGCCCCGGCATATGCGAATCTTTTCCTGGGGCTGTGGGAGCGTGATCTTGCCCTGCACGATGGGCCGTCATCAATGGGCCACATCCCCCTTTGGATGCGGTACATTGATGACATCCTTTTCATCTGGCAGGGCCCTGGGGAGGAACTTCAGCTATTTATGCAGTCTCTTAATCTTAATGATATCAATATTAACATTACATACCAATATGATAAAAACAAAATTACGTTTCTTGATTTATCCATTCATAAGGACAAACACGACTTTCTTCAGACCAGTATCTTTAGGAAACCTACTGCTAGCAACTCTCTACTTCATGCTTCGTCAGCACATCCTAGATATATGTTCCAGTCAGTTCCAGTCGGACAATTTCTCCGACTACGTAGAATCTGTTCAGATGACCAAGAGTTCCTTAAACAATCTGAGGAACTTAAGTCTCGGTTTCATGAGAGAGGCTACAGTAGGAGAACAGTTAATAAGGCCTTCAACCAGGCCCTTCACTCTAAACGCTCTGATCTATTATACAAACAAAAAACTGCAATCAACAAAACCAACAAAGTTAGATTTATCACTACCATGCCCAGTTCTCACGGATGCGTAACTGCCTTGCCAGGGCCTGGCCGATCCTCCTAACTGATCCTATTATTGCCAAATTTATACCCCCTAGCCCGAGCATCACAGTTAGGAGATCTAGGAATCTACGTGATCACCTTATCCACAGCCACTACCAACCGGCCCATGTTAGTGGCTTTATTGATGGGCTTGGTCCTGCGCCTGGAAGTAGGCCCTGTGGCCACTGCATTGCCTGCCCCAACATCGAACATGCGACCCAGTTTTCCAATTCTTCACGGTCCAAAATATATTCTATAAATAAGACCATCAACTGTCTTTCGAAACATGTTATTTATTTTGCTACCTGCCCATGCGGACTTATATATGTGGGCCTTACTTCTAGACAACTAAAGGTCTGAGTCCGTGAACATGTTCTTGGTATTCAGGCTGCTGCTGGCCACGGGGATGCCTTCACGCTCACGACCATCCCCCGCCACTTCAAATTGTTTCATAACTGTGATAGCTCGGCACTACGTGTGCGAGGAATTGACCAACTGACCAGCACTCAACGTGGGGGAAATACTAGCCAACGGCTTGCACAGTTGGAGGCTCGCTGGATTTGGCTTTTAGATACAGTCCAACCAAAAGGCCTTAATGAGTGTCTTAGCTTTGTCCCTTTTCTGTGACCACCCTTCCCTTATCTCATGTTGCCATTATTTGCTTTTAAATTGTTTTTAATTTTTAGATTTGTTCTTGCTTTCATTTGTAGTTTTAATTCTGCTACGGTTAACACAGTTTGGTCATCGGCCTTGTTTCACCATCCGATGGTACTCTACCCTGCATCGTTTTCTACTTTTCGTTTGAAGATCTATGCAAACCAGTTCGTGATGACTCATGTACTAGTACAGATTTTTCATCTATATATTTTCTTCATCTATATATTTTTTTCATCTATATATTTTTAATTGCTATGATCATTGTTACGATTTTGGGGAATATGTTCTTTTCATTTTGTTCACTTATATCTATTTGCTGTCTGTATTTAACTGTTAATTCTTAAAAGGATATACATTGGATGTACCATATTGGTCCACTACATTAACATCGCATGATGAACCAAATTTGGATTTACTGCTTTGGACTCTTATATTTATGATGATTCCAGGATTATTATTACGATTGTTCATGGATATATGGACCCAATTTTGTATGCACGACTGCTACCAATGTTGACATATATATATATATATTTTTCTATTGGCTATTGCGCAGCGTTCTCCTTTCTCCTTTTTTCCTTTTTTCACTACTTTCTATACTTATTTGTCCCTGCTTTTCTTCTCCTCATCACAGCTGTCTCCCGCAGTCTGCCGACATATTTTGGTAAGATTAGTTACCTTGACGACCATGCACGCTTCCGACGCCGCGGTTCGCCCCGCCCATCTTGACGCGGCAAGCGTCACACAGGTCCTCAATACTAACTTCCTACAGCTGCGTATGGCTCCCTCACTGTCCTGGTTTGCTATAAAGAGGCACCATATGTGTTGTACCCTCTGCCCCCTGAAGAAGGCTGCGTCCGAAACGTGCGTAGGGGTGGATCCCCCTTTCCCCGCAGGTATACTATGATTATACTATATCAGGCCATCACTCTCTGAATTTTTTGCCATTTGGTCTACTTTAGTATTCAGACACATCTCCTGATTTGCTTTGCCTGTTTTTGTAACATTATGTTTCTACTTCTGTGAGGGTTTTGGGGGTCCTCTTGTTTATTGCACACATGGCACTTTGTGCCTGTAAGCTCCATGTATTTTAATGTATTATCCTTAATAAAGATTTTTGTATTTTTTCATATTTTGGGTCCTTGATCGTATGTTCTTTTCTTTCTCTTCTTTTCTGATGCCAATTTACGATACCCTTCTACTGATTATCCTCTGTCCACCCAATATGGTCTGAATTGTTATTTATAACGCGGACTGCTCTGTGGTACTTATTTTGTTTTTGACAAAGTGTAGTGCAAAAATGATCTCTGTTTGGATTTTTATCAAGCCTTCCAAAACTATTTCTTTATTTAGAGAACAGGAACAAGTTAGCTGTTTTCAAAGTGAAAAAGCAATTGCTGTCAAAAATACGGTAAAAATTATCCCTATTTTGGGAGCCGTTTCTTGCTTGTATCCCTTAGAGAGGGTATGCTTCCCAGAAGCAGTACCTTATAGCAGTATAAAACATATTATGCTGCTGGAGATGTGTGGCTGACATGATCAGGCAAGGAGATGTCCAGCAGTGTTTGGCTAGCAACAGTATTTTCAGCAGCACAAGTACAGAATAAATGATATGAAGGACAAGGAGTACATGACCAGTTGAAAGGGGCCATTAGCACTGGCAGTACCAGGACAGTGTAGGAGATAGACAACAGACAGGTAGGTAGGTGGTATAGTTGGTATAATCATTGACATCAGCCATCCGTGAATGAAGGTCTGCACTGACCCATAACTGATTCTTATTGACAAATGTAATGTTTTCCACGCTTTCAGCGAATTAACTGGCCTGCTTAGATATGACAAACCCACTGTGCTGAATACCCTCTCTGACATTACACTGGAGGCTGAGCATGATGGTTTGCACATATGTGAGAGTATGAACTGTGATAGCAGCAGGAGAGCATTAGGACCCTGTGACTTTTGCCTGGCTGAGCTCAGAGCAGGGGCAGAGCAGGAGACCCTGTGTGTTCTGAGGGTGTCTGCGGTGTGAGGTGCTGGAGAGGAAGTCTGAGAGAACTGAACTGCAACAGGACTCTCTACAAGCTTTGCTGTGGGGATTGTTTACTCCTGGCCCTGGTGAAGCTGTGTCCCTGCTTAAGAACGAGTGCTGAGCAGGGGAAAGCTGTGTGGCTCCTTTGAGTTTTGTGGGAAGCTATGCTGAATGACTAGAGACTTTGTGCTGAAGGAGCCAAGTGTCGTGTGAGAGGGAAAGAGACTCAGGATTCCATCTCTGTGACAGAGCACGTGGTCGGTGGTCTGGAAAACAGTGAGTGACTGCGAGAGGAGAGAAGGGGTCCGGTGCCATTCACATTGAGAGGACACTGACAAGCCTTGTGAAGAGTTATTCCCAGACCTTAACCTAAGGCTACAGGACTAAAGTCCCCGGCGTGTGGGCTCGGTATCGGCCGACAAGACCAGGAACCTTTGCTGTGTTTGTGAACTTTGTTGTTATTTGGCGCCAAAGTTTTCTGGGACTAGCTGCAGCCACCGCAATTCACAGGCCTGTGATAGACCACATCTGAGGTTAACGGTACCATAACTTTAAGATACCCAGGTATCCTTATATTAGGGGTATAAGAGCAATTGGTATAGTTTCATGCATTGTTATTGTTAATAGTGGTAGGATTGTACTCAGTGTGCCATCTCAGGGGGTTCCTATAGACCGCCCTTACTAGACTGTCACTGTGTTTAGGTAAAATTGTTCCAGATCTTTAGAATAATTCACATAAACTGGAAACCTTGAGATAGGCACATTGATTTCAGCTTTTGCTGATTGTGTGTATTTATTAGAGACAGTGTCCCAGGTAGAACCTGAGACTGATTCATGCAATACTGAATTTTTGTCCAATCCCTGTTTTAGTAAAGAAAGTGTTGTTTATTTCTGTCTCTGTCTCAGTTTGTGACTCACTGGATCTCTCTCAGACCCTCAGTCATTAAACATAGCAAACTGGGCCAGTCCTTGCCACTGATCTAAGCTACTGAGACAGCATGCCATGATATTGGGGCTCATGGTATCTGCTAGAGAAAGGACACAGTTTAGGTATGACTGAACCTGGCTGGTCAGACATTTGGTCCATCATGTCATATATACAGGGCCGCCATCAGGGCACTAATGCAAATACTGGCGTATGGGGCTCGGTGAGCAGAGGGCCATTTCAGTTGCTGAGCGTGCGTCATCAGATGCACGCTCACTGGTGATGAGTGAGCACTAAAATACTCGGGTGCTCGATGCTCGGGTTGAGCAACTTGGGATGCTCAGGTGCTCGACTCGAGCAATGAACCCATTGTAAGTCTATGGGATACTCGAGCATTTTTCAGGCGGCTCCCCCCGGCGGTCTGCAGAGGCCTAAAAATTTCCAAAATCGATGGGAACAGTGTTCAAATGACATGAGAACAGCATGGGGAAGACTCCTTGGAGCAGCTCTGACTCCCAGGTCACTGCTGTCAACAACGTTGTCACAGGTATTACGCAACTTTTACGGACTCACAATGAAACATACAAAAACGAAACCAAAATGGATTTTCCTGGGAACTATGTTAAGGAACATCCTTTCCAGGGTAAAGACTTGAATATTAGACAAAATAAATAACCAAAAACAAAAATACTCTTCCACACCTTGGGCTTAGTTCACATGTAGCGTTTTTGATGCGTTTTTGCACTTTTGATTTGCTTTCAACCATGACAAATGCATTCACCGGGAAATGTCATTTTAACATTTTACAACCTTATCTGGCCATGTGGTGTGTGACACATCATCAGACACATCCTGTTTCATTTATGAAGGAGGGACTCTGAAAGTCACAAAGCCTATTTTTATAGGGCCATCAGGCAGCCTTTACTATTCTTAAAGGGCCAGCAGTCGGCCCTCGCTATTCTTAGAGAGTCTTCAGCCGGTTATGCTTTGTTATTTCCATTACTAAAGATTGAGTCTCCTATATTGTTATTGCGTATGCAGTGAGTGGCAGGTCTGCCCAAAATTTGAGCGCACCCCAGTACTCTTTTAAAAATTTGGACGCACCCCAATACCCCTTTGAACAGACTTAGAGGAGGGCCTCCTGAAAACAATGTTCCCATTATTAGGAGGTGGGTCTCCCATACTGTTTGCATATGCAGTGAGTGCAAGGGCTGCCAAAAATTTGGACCTACTCCAATGCCCTTTGGAGAGACGTAGAGGAGGGCCTCCTGAAATTTTTTTTTCCCATTATTAGGAAGTGGGTGTCCCATTGTGTTTGCCTATGCAGTAAATGCAAGGGTTGCCAAAAATTTGGAGGCACTTCAATGCCGATTAAAAGAGACGTGGAGGTCAGAGGGCCTCCTGAAAACAATGTTCCCATTATTAGGAAGTGGGTCTCCCATAGTGTTGGCCTATGCAGTGAATGCAAGGGCTGGCAAACATTGGGAGGCACTCAGAGGGCCTCATGATAAAATTGTAAAAAAATTTTTTTACGGGCATCATGAACACTGTTTAAAAAAATTATGTGGGTGTTGCATCATGGACCACGGTCACCCTGGTGATATGGTGGTGGAGAATGAGGATGAGGATAAGGAGGAGGACAAGAGCAAATAGCCAAAATCAGGAAGTGTATACCCATGTGTGGGTGTGAAAAGGTGCATGGGAGTACACCTTCCAAAAAAAGACTCTGAATTTGAGTTTATGTTACGCTGCTATCATTCGGTGGTGTTGAGAAGTCTGGCCCATTCCAGCCTTTGTTCATTTTTATAAGAGTCAGCCTGTCAGCATTTTCAGTTGACAGGCGAATGCGCCTATCAGTTATAATTCTACCAGCGGCACTAAAAACCCGCTCTGATAAAACGCTAGTGGCAAGGCAGGCCAGGACCTCCAAGGCATAGAGAACCAGTTTATTCCACGTGTCCAGCTTGGATACCTAATAATTATAAGGCACAGATGAATCACGGAGGACATTGGTATGGTCGGCAAGGTACTCCCTCAGCATCTTCCCAAACTTTGCACTCCTTGTGAGAGTACCCCGCGTCTCAGGGCCTGTGCGATCGGAGGGGCTGAGAAAACTCTCCCAGAACTTTGACAGTGTTCCCCTGCCTCTGCTGGATTAGAGTTGTGTCTCTCTTGCCTGTACTCCTTGGTTGTCCAAGAAACTGTGACCTCTGTCGCCAGCTTTTTCAGATGGGAATTTTTTTAGTAGTTCCGCAACAAGGGCCTTCTGGTACAGCCCCATTTTTGTAGACCTGTCCGCCTCAGGAATAAAAGATATAAAGTTCTCCTTGTAGCATGGGTCTAGAAGTGTCACCAACCAGTAATGACTGTCACCCAAAATTTTGAGAACACGAGGGTCACGGGAAAGGCAGCATAACATAAACTCAGCCATGCGTACCAGACTGCTAACAGACAAGACTTCCCTGTCCTCACCAACAGGACGACTGACCATGCTCTCCTCCTCCTCCTCCCTGACCTCAGGCCATCCACGCTGAACAGAAGGTATGACAGTTGTGCAGGTAATACCGTCTACAGCGCATGAAACTAGCTCCTGTTCTTCCTCCTCCCCCTCTTCTTCATTGTCACCCAATCCACTTTGGGATGAGATGAGGCTGGGCTGTGTGTAATCACCCTGTATGGTTCCTTGCTCCATCTCATCGTGACAGAGAAGCGGAATGGTGACACTAATTATGGCGTCATCGCCGCTCACCATCTTGGTGGAGTCCTCAAAGTTTTGGAGGATGGTACAGATGTCTGACATCCATGTCCACTCCTGAGGTCTTATGTGTGAAGTCTGAACTGAATAACGATGGCCTTGTAGATGCTGGTAGTCAATAACTGCACTCTTCTGCTCACAAATCTTTCCCAACATCTGCAGCGTAGAGTTCCAACGCGTGGGGACATCACACACCAGTCGGTGAGCCGGAAGCTACAAATGCTGCTGAAGCACGGCAAGGGCGGCGGAAGCTGTAGGTGACTTTCTAAAATGGGCACACAGGCGGCGTACTTTGACAAGCAGATCCAGCAGCTCTGGGTAGCTATTGAGAAACCGCTGAACAACGAGGTTAAGCAGATGGGCCAGGCATGGTACATGTGTGAGCTCGCCTCACCTTAGATCCACTACCAGGTTCCAGCCATTGTCACACACGACCATGCCAGGCTGTAGGTTCACCGGTGTGAGCCACAGATCTGCCTGCTCTTTCAGAGCTGTCCACAACTTTTCAGCATTGTGCGGTTTGTCACCTAAGCATATTAGCTTCAGCACAGCCTGTTGCCGCTTGGTTGAGGTAGTGCTGCAGTGCTTCCAGCTTGTGGCTGATGTGGCAATTTCGGAGATGGAGGCTGAGGAGGAGGAAGAGGCAGAGGAGGAGGAGGTGCAGGAGCTGTAGATTGTGGGGGCAACCCTGATTAACCCAGGGCCCACAATCCTCGGCGTCGGGAGGATGTATTCTGTCCCAAGGTCCGACTGGGTCTCGGCTTCCACTATGTTAAACCAGTGTGTCGTCAGCGAGATGTACCATCCCTGCGCACAAGTACTTGTCCACGTGTCCGTGGTTAGGTGGACTTTACCGTTAACTGCGTTGTTGAGGGCACGGCTAATGTTGTGGAACACGTGCTTGTGTAATGCGGAGACTCACACCGGGAGAAATAGTGGCGGCTTGGGACCAAGTGTCAAGGGATGACCGCTGCCATCAGGTTGTGGAAAGCTTCCATCTCCACGAGCCTAAAAGGCAACATTTTGAGCGCAATAAGTCGCGAAATGTGGGAATTTAGAAGTGTGGCCTGTGGGGCGTTGGCTGCGTATTTGCTCTTGAGTTCCAAGGACTGGGGTATGGACAACTGAACACTGCGCTGGGACAAGGACGTGCTTGCTGATGGTGATAGTTGAGAGTGTACAACGACAGGTGCAGGGCAGGAGGCATCTTCGGATGCACAATGGACAGGGGATTGGCTTGCACGCACAACAGTGGAAGAAGCAGTAGTGTCACCCACAGACACTGTTCCTCGACCCTGGGGTTCAGCCCACAAAGTCGGGTGCTTTGCTGCCATGTGCCTGATCATGCTGTTGGTGGTCAGGCTGTTAGTTTTGCTACTCCTGCTGATGCTGGCCTTGCAGGTGGTGCAAATGGCCTTTTTGGGGTTATCCGCAGAGTCTTTAAAAAACAACCAGACTCGGGAAGACCTAACAGTTGCACTGGCAACGTCCATCATGTTGGTGTTGCGGGGAATGGTTGCCCGCCTTCTGTCTGCGGCCACCACACTGCTTCTTCCTGCCGGTTGGGGTGCTCTGCCTCCCTCCCCCTGTGTGCTGCTTTCCTTGTTCTGCATGTCCTCCTGCCAGGTTGGGTCAGTTACTATATCATCCATCACCTTGTCTTCCACTTCCGCACCCTGGTCCTCCTCCTGACTTTCTGGCAATTGTGTCTCATCATCGTCCACCTCTTGTGACACTTTCCCACCGTCGCCTTCGTATGACCGTGGCTGCTCAAATATTTGTGCATCGCTACACGCGATCTCCTCTTGCCCAGCTTCAAGTGGACCAGGCGAGAGGCCTGAATGTATAAATGGAAAAGTGAACAGCTATTCGGAGTGTCCTAATGTGGGATCAGTTGTCTCGGGTCACTCGGCATGGTGGGAGGAAGGAGGATCAGGGTGAGGAATATGTGGTCTAGACTCACGGCTACTGAGACTTGAAGCAAGTGACTGGAAGCATTATCTGCTATCCAACCAATAACGTTTTCACACTGCTTTGTGTTCAATAGTGGTGTTCTGCGGTCCCCTATTAATTGGGACAGG
Organism: Phyllobates terribilis; assembly: GCF_046119375.1. Taxonomy (NCBI): domain Eukaryota; kingdom Metazoa; phylum Chordata; class Amphibia; order Anura; family Dendrobatidae; genus Phyllobates; species Phyllobates terribilis. The sequence continues at coordinate 572,476,484 of NW_027362763.1, forward strand.
AAGGTCAAGCAAGAAGATGTGGGTGTTTGTTGTGGCACAATTTCAGCTTGCCCACGGCCTCGGCCTCTGCATGCACCATCACCATTATGTCCTGTTCCCCATCCCTTGCCACGTACCGTGCCCATTTTAAATGGAGGACAATATCTTCCACGCTCACTACAAATGGCTGAATTTGGAGCGAACTTATATGTGATCTGTGTGATGGACAAACCACAGTTTTAAATGGCTGGCCTGTAGTTAACTATTTTGAAAAGCAAACTGGTGTCAATAAGTTCACTGATACACTGAAACTAAATTTTAATTGATGCCAAAAATAGCAATATTTTCAGCTCAATTATATAAGATTCGTATGACGAACAAACCACAGTTTTAAATAGCTGGCCTGTAGGTAACTATTTTTAACAGCAAACCGGTGTCAATAAGTTCACTGATACACTGAAACAAAATTTTAATTGAGGCCAAAAATGGCAGTATTTTCAGTGCAATTATATGTGATCCGTGTGACGGAAAAAACGGCATTACAGTATGTGGCAGACAATCCCTGCATGTTGACTGGCGCTCTAAAGAGCACCAAACATGCAGGGAGGGGACCCGAGCTCCCGCCGAGCAACCCCTTGAATACTCGGTGAGCGCTGAGCATCTCGAGCAGTGAGATGCTCAGGCAAGCACCAAGCAGTAGAGAGCATGCTCGCTCATCACTAACGTTCACTTGAAATCTATTGCTGCATGGGAAGCTTCCCACACGGCAATAGTTAACAGCCGCCAGCCAATCACAGAACGGCAGCTGATGTCAGAGCGCACATCGCTGGTGTATGACATCACTCATGTGCCTGCAACTGTGCTTCAGGTAATGGGGGAGTCAGGCGCCGCTGAAGCGCTGTAAGGTAAGGAGAAACTTTTTTTATAAAGCCGCACTATGGGGGCAAGATGGAGAGACATTGGGGGCAAAATGGAGAGACATGGGAGCAGAATGGAAACATGGGGGGCAGAATGGAGAGACATGTGGGCAGAATGGAGAGACATGGGGGCAAGATGAAAACATGGAGGCAGAATGGGAGGCATTGGGGGCAGAATGGAAACATGGGAGCAGAATGGAAACATGGGAGCACAATGGAGAGACAAGGGGCAGGATGGAAACATGAAGGCAGGATGGAGAAATTGGGGACAGGATGGAGACATTGGGGGCAGAATGGCGACATTGGGGGCAGGATAGAGACATTGGGGCAGGATAGAGACATTGGGGGCAGGAAGGAGATATTGGGGCAGATTGGAGACAACGGGGACTGTATAAAAATATTGGGGACAGTATGGAGACATTGGGGGCAGGATGGAGACATTGAGGGCAGATTAGAGACTTTGAGGGCAGGATGGAGACTTTGAGGGCAGGATGGAGACTTTGGGGGCAGGAAGGAGATATTGGGGGCAGAATGGAGACATTGGGGACAGTATAAAGATATTGGGGACACTATGGAGACATTGGGGACAGTATGGAGACATTGGGGGCAGCATGGAGACATAGGGGCAGAATGGAGACAAATTAAGATATGGGGGCAGGATGGAGATATTGGTGGCAGGATGGAGACATTGGGGGCAGGATGGAGACATGGGGGCAGAATGGAGACAAATGGAGACATGGGGCAGGGTGAAAACAAATGGAGACATGGAGGCAGAATGGAGACAAATGGAAACATGGCGACAGAATGGAGACAAATGAAGACATGGGGGCAGGATGAAGACATGGGGGCAGAATGGAAACATTGGGGGCAGAATATAGAAAAATTGAGACATGGGGCAGGATGGAAACAATGGGGGCAGGATGGAGAAATTTTGGGCAGAATGAAGACATTGGGGCAAAATGGAGACATTGGGGCAGAATGGAGACATGGGGGCAGAATGAAGACAATGGAGACAAATGGGGCAGGATGGAGGCAATGGGGGCAGGATGGAGGCATTGGGGGCAGGATGGAGACATTTTGGGCAGAATGGAGACATGGGGGCAGAATGAAGACATGGGGGCAGAATGAAGACATTGGGGCAGAATGGAGACATGGGGGCAGAATGAAGACAATGGAGACAAATGGGGGCAGGATGGAGGCAATGGGGGCAGGATGGAGGCATTGGGGGCAGGATGGAGACATTTGGGACAGGATGGAGATATGGGGCCAGAATGGAGACATGGGGGGCAGGGTGTGGGACATTATTACTGTAGGGGGCTAATTAAAGGATATTATTACTGCTGTGATGTATTTTATTTTTAAGTATACTGCTTTCAGTGGGGTGGGGAGTTCTGTTACTATGCAGGGTGGCACTATGTCGCTTTTTTTTCTTCCTCTGGGGTAGTATAGAATTTGGGAAAAAATTGGGGAATGTGCTCTGGAAACTGCTTTAGATAACTGTTTTATTTTATGCAGAGACAAGTTCTGGCTGGAAGAAGTGATGGCGGTCTGTGCTGGATAAACAAGAAAAGCAAAGATGAAGGACTTCAACTAGAGACGTCACCGGTGAGTCAGTGTGTTATCTGTACACTAAGACTATACACTGCATACTGTGTACAGAGCTTCTGTGTATAATGGTACTTATGGTAATATTAGTATTGTGTTTTTTTATTAATGATCAGTATTGTAGTATTCGGTCTCTCTGTTGTGGTAATATGTGGTCCGGTCATGGTGTGATAGTATTTGTCCCTTGTATGTGGTATTATTTGGTCACTAGGTGGTGGTAATATATGGTCTGATCATGATGTGGTGGTATTTGTTCCTTGTATGTGCTATTATTCAGTCACTTTGTGGTGGTAATATGTGGTCCGGTCATGGTGTGATGGTATTTGTCCCTGTATTTGGTATTATTCGGTCACTAGGTGGTGGTAATATGTGGTCTAGTCATGGTGTGGCTGTATTTTTCCTTGTATGTGGTATTATTCGGTCATGATGTGGTGGCCATGGTGCGATGGTATTTGTTCCTTGAATGTGATATTATTGCTCATTTTAAAAAAATTATGTGACACATTCCCTTAAATAAAATATTATAAAAATATATCTAAAAAGAGTAGTGGGTATTATAAGAAATTTTTAATAGGTTACAGTAGGGCAGGGCCCGGACAGAAGAGTCTACCTGTTCCTGGTGGCGGCTTAAAAAATCTTTTGGCCAAAACAAAAGCTGCTGGCTATGTATGTGTTCAATGGGAACTGTTAATGTGTGATTGGTGAGGACATGGTGCAGAAAGTAGAGTTTTGCAAGAGTTGGCGGTGGGACAGTGGAAGGTTCGAGGGATGGAGGTGGAGCTGGGGTGGAGCCTGGGCGGTGCCTCAAGGGGGCCCGAAAAATTTTCCAGTATGGGGCCCCGAAATTCCTGGTGGAAGCCCTGCATATACAATGAAGGAAATAATTGTTTGATCCATTGCTGTTTTTGTAAGTTTGCCCACTGACAAAGATATGAACAGTCTATTTTTTTAAGGGTAGGTTAATTTTAACATTGAGAGATAGAATATCCAAAAAAATCAAGAAAATCACATTGTATAAATTAGATACATTTATTAGCATTTTGCAGTGAGAAATAAGTATTTGATTCCTCTGGCAAACAACACTTAATACTTGGTGGCAAAACCCTTGCTGGCATGCACAGCAGTCAGACATTTCTTGTAGTTGATGATAAGGCTTGGGCACATGTCAGGAGGAATGTTGGTCCGCTTCTCTTTGCAGATCATCTCGAAATTATTCAGATTTTGAGGCTGTCGCTTAGCAACTCGGAACTTCAACTCCCTCCATAATTTTTCTATGGGATTAAGGTGTGGAGACTGGCTAGGCCACTTCATGACCTTAATGTGATTCTTTTTGAGCCACTCCTTTGTTGCCTTGGCTGTATGTTTTGGGTCATTGTCTTGCTGGAAGACCCAGCCACAACCCATTTTTAATGTCCTGGCGGAGCGAAGGAGATTGTCACTCAAGATTTTAAGGTACATGGCTCCATCCATTCTCCCATTGATGCGGTGAAGTAGTCCTGTGCCCTTAGCAGAGAAACACCCCCAAAACATGTTTCCACCTCAATGCTTGACAGTGGGGACGGTGTTCTTTGGGTCATAGGCAGCATTTCTCTTCCTCCAAACACGGCGAGTTGAGTTAATGCCAAAGAGCTCAATTTTTGTCTCATCTGACCACAGCACCTTCTCCCAATAACTCACATAATCATCCAGGTGTTCATTGGCAAACTTCAGACGGGACTGCACATGTGCCTTATTGAGTAGTGGGACCTTGCGTGCACTGCAGGATTCTAAATCTTTAAGGTGTAATGTGTTACCAATGGTTTTCTTGGTGACTGTGGTCCCAGCTGCCTTGAGATCATTAACAAGTTTTCCCCGTGTAGTTTTAGGCTGATCTCTCACCTTCCTCATGATCAAGGATACCCCATGGGTGAGATTTTGCATGGTGCTCCAGATCGATGTCGATTGACATTTTGTATTTCTTCCATTTTCTTACTATTGCACCAACAGTTGTCTCTTTCTCAACCAGCGTCTTACTTATGGTTTTGTAGCCCATTCCAGCTTTGTGCAGTTCTATGATCTTGTCCCTGACATCCTTAGAAAGCTCTTTGGTCTTGCCCATGTTGTAGAGGTTAGAGTCTGACTGATTAATTGAGTCTGTGGACAGGAGTCTTTTATACAGGTGACTACGTAAGACAGCTGTCTTTAATGCAGGTAACGTGTTGATTAGGAGTGTCTAACTGGTCTGTAGGAACCAGAACTCATAATGGTTTGTAGGGGATCAAATACTTATTTCTCACTGCAAAATGCAAATAAATTTATCCAATTAATACAATGTGATTTTCTTGAATTTTTGTGGATACTCTATCTCTCAATGTTAAAATTAACCTACCCTTAAAATTATAGACTGTTCATGTCTTTGTCAGTGGGCAAACTTACAAAAACAGCAAGGGATCAAATAATTATTTCCTTCACTGTATACTGTAATTGCTGCGGCTGTCCTGGCTAATTGCTATGGCTGTAGTCCTGACACATGTCAAAGGAGTGTTGATTCTGGAGATAGCGGAGAGTCGTCACCTAGTCAGACATTTGGTCAGCAGGCATCTGCTCTGTGGAAGCAACTGTGGAAACACAGTTTATTCTGGTAATACACCAATATGGATTCCCTTTTGAAAGCTGTAATTGTGATGCTGGGGGATGAAATGTGACAGTAATAAGCTTTTATAGCAAGGGTATAAGAGCATAGCTATCTAAAAGTTATCCCTTGTAATAATACACCTGTCATACAGTTTGCCATGCTCACCTGTATGACCGAGGGCACCACTGGTTCACATTTCGGACCCCACTGTGAGGGTTGGTCATCATGGCCAGCATCGTCGTTGTTGTTATTTTTGCTCTGACTGTGAGCCCTTTTCCCTGCCTTCGCAAACTTTATGTCCTCCTCCACATACACCTGCTGATGCTTTTCCTCCTCTTCCTCTCCCTTCTCCACATCCTGATGCATACAACATGGACTTTGAGTGTCTGTCAAGGGTCCATTCCTTAACCCAACCTAAAAAAATCAATAATAATTTAAACAAAAAAAATTTTGTTAAAGAAAATTGCATAAATAGAATGTCAAGAATTTTTGTTTGCTTACAACAATTTTGCCCTTTGTGTCCTTCACTGCAAAGCATCCTGCCAGGGAAAGCCTCCAAAAATCTTACACATGCTAAAAATGATGGTGATGGATAAAAGGGAACAAATGCGCATGTAGGGTAATACTATCAAAGTGTGAGAAAACGAAAAAGGTGGTTTGTTCACCTGGGGGAGTTGTTAACCACTTCGCGCCAGAGCCTGTTTTTGCCTTCGTGACCGGGACAATTTTTTCAATTCTGACCACTGCCAGTTTATGAAGTAATTACCCTGGAACGCTTCAACGTATTCCCCTGATTCTGAGATTGTTTTTTCGTGACATATTGTACTTCATGATAGTGGTAAAATTTCTTCGATATCACTTGCGTTTATTTGTGAAAAAATCAGAAATTTGGCGAAAATTTTGAAAATTTTGCAATTTTCAAACTTTGAATTTTCATGCCCTTAAATCAGAGAGATATGTCACACAAAATAGTTAATAAATAACATTTCCCACATGTCTACTTTACATCAGCACAATTTTGGAACCCAAATTTTTTTTTGTTAGGGAGCTATAAGGGTTAAAAGTTGACCAGCGATTTCTCATTTTTCCAACAAAATTTACAAAAACATTTTTTTAGGGACCACATCATATTTGAAGTCACTTTGAGGGGTCTTTATGACAGAAAATACCCAAAAGTGACACCATTCTAAAAACTGCACCCCTCAAGGTACTCAAAACCACATTCAAGAACTTTATTAACCCTTCAGGTGCTTCACAGGAATTTTTGGAATGTGGAAGAAAAAAATTAACATTTAACTTTTTTCACAAAAATGTTACTTTAGACCCAATTTTTTTATTTTCACAGGGGTAACATGAAAAAATGGACCCCAAATTTTTTTGTGCAATTTCTCTTGAGCGTGCTGATACCCCATATGTGAGGGAAAACCACTGTTTGGGCGCACGGCAGGGTTCGGAAGGGAAGGAGCGCCATTTGACTTTTTGAATGTAAAATTTGGCTGAATAATTAGCGGACGCCATGTTGCGTTTGGAGAGCTCCTGATGTGCCTAAACAGTGGAAACCCCCCACAAGTGACACCATTTTGGAAACTAGACCCCTTAGGGAACTTATCTAGATGTGTGGTGAGCACCTTGAACCCCAAGGTGCTTCACAGAAGTTTATAATATTGAGCTGTAAAAATAACATTTTCACATTTTTTCCCACAAAACCGTTTTTCATCCCTTAATTTTGCATTATCATAAGGGTAATAGGATAAATTGCACCATGAAATTTGTTATGCAATTTCTCCTGAACACGCTGATACCCCATATGTGGAGGCAAATTACTGTTTGGGCACATGGCAGGGTTTGAAAGGGAAGGAGCGCCATTTGACTTTTTGAATGTAAAATTTGTTTGAATAATTAGCGGACGCCATGTCACATTTGGGGAGCCCCTAATGTGCCTAAACAGTGGAAACCCCCCACAAGTGCCACCATTTTGGAAACTAGACCCCTTAGGGAACTTATCTAGATGTGTGGTGAGCACCTTGCACCCCCAGCTGCTTCACAGAAGTTTATAATATTGAGCCGTAAAAATAAAATTTTCACATTTTTCCCTCAAAAAATGTTTTTCATTCCCTAATTTTGTATTATCATAAGGGTAACAGGATAAATTGCACCACGAAATTTGTTGTGCAATTTCTCCTGAACACGCCGATACCCCATATGTGGAGGCAAATTACTATTTGGGCACATGGCAAGGTTTGAAAGGGAAGGAGCGCCATTTGACTTTTTGAATGTAAAATTTGTTTGAATAATTAGCGGACGCCATGTCACATTTGGGGAGCCCCTAATGTGCCTAAACAGCGGAAACCCCCCACAAGTGCCACCATTTTGGAAACTAGACCCCTTAGGGAACTTATCTAGATGTGTGGTGAGCACCTTGCACCCCCAGCTGCTTCACAGAAGTTTATAATATTGAGCCGTAAAAATAAAATTTTCACATTTTTCCCATAAAAAATGTTTTTCATTCCCTAATTTTGCATTATCATAAGGGTAACAGGATAAATTGCACCATGAAATTTGTTGTACAATTTCTCATGAGTACGCCGATACCCCATATGTGGGGGAAAACCACTGCTTTGGTGTACGGCAGGGTTCGGAAGAGAAAGAAGCGCTATGTTGGCTGGGATAGGCAGCAGACACCATGTCATATTTGAGAGCCCCTGACATGCCAAAACAGCAGAAACCCCCACAAGTGACCCCATTTTGTAAACTACATCTCTCAAGGAATTCATCTAGGGAAGTAGTGAGCATTTTTTAATTTTTAAATTTATACCATTGGGCAGTGAAAAAAGCATAATTATATTTTTACCACAAAAAAATGTTTTACCCTCAGATTTTACATTTTCACACAGGGCAATGGGTAAAAATGGTGCCGAAATGTGTCACACAATTTCTTCTAAAAGTGTCAATACCCCATATGTGGCTGTATCGTACCACTTAGCCATACGGTGAGATTTGAGGGGGAAGGAGCGCTATTTGACAATTGGAGAACAAATTATTGTAGAATAGGCATTTGGATTTGGGAGCACAAAATTTTCTGAATTTCTTTTGGGGGGCAAGGACCATTTTGCTTTTCCAGAGCCTTTCTGCTACCAGTAACTTGGAAGTCCCTTATATTTTTAACAGATGATGGACCTGAGTGGGGACTAGCTTTTTTTGAGGACTGAGTTGAAGCTTTTATTGGGAACATTTTACGTAACATTTATCCGGCGCTCTAGGCTGAGCACTTACATCGGGGTTTCCATCTAATTTTCCAAGTGATGTAATTCAGATGAAACCCCTGCGGGATCCATTCACTGTAATGAGGCAGCAGAGTTACTCTGGACTCCGTCTGGCCTCTGTTTAGTGGTGTCCTTTTTTTCAGAAGTGCACAAAACTGTGGCCAACCGCACTTTTATGCACGCCTAAAACAAATGACACCGTGGGATCCCAGGCTAGACGGCATCCACAGTGGCCTATATCTGCCTCATTACAGGGAATCTTCCGTCATGGGTTCTGGCTGAATCACGTATTTCAGAGATTTACACGGAAACTCTGGTGTAAGTGCTCAGTGCAGAGCACAGGATAAATGTGAGCAGAGCCTTACTGGGATCTTTGGGAGACATAATAAACAAATCAGTAGCAGGTGAATAATATTTGTTTTATTTATTTTTTATGCCGTTCCTCGTGTGATATAACTGATTAGATTACTTTATTCTTCTGGTCGGTGCGATTACAGAGATACCAGATTTATATCGGGTTTTTATGACTGACAGCTGTCACACACTAAAATACGCTTTTTTTGCAAAATCTAGTTTTTGCATCACCATATTTTGAGAGCTATAATTTTTCCATATTTCGGCCGATAGAGTCATGTGACGGCTTGTTTTTTGCGGGACGAGTTGACAATTGTATTGGAACCATTTTTGGGCACGTGACATTTTTTGATCGCTTTCTATTCCGTTTTTTGGGAGGTAAAGTTAACAAAAACAAACACTTCAGGAATTGTTTTTTGAGGTTTTTTTTATGCCGTTCTGCATGTGGTAAAAGTGATCAGGCAGCGTTATTCTTCGGGTCAGTACGTTTACAGCGATACTACACTTACTGTATTTTTTTATGTTTTGGCGCTTTTACACAATAAAACAATTTTATAGAAAAAAAAATATTTTTTTTGCATTGCTTTATTCTGAGCGCTATAACTTTTTTATTTTTCGGCTGATGGAGCTGTATGGCGGCTTTTTTTTTTGCGGAACAAGATGACGTTTTCAGCGGTACCATTTTTATTTCTATTCTGCTTTTTGATCGCATTTTTTTCCACTTATTGTTTGGCGATATGATGAAAAAGCATATTTTTTTGCTCCGTTTTTTATTTATTTTTATTACGGTGTGCACAGAAGGAGTTAATTAGTGTGACAGTTTTATAGCTCGGGTTGTTTCGGACGCGGCGATACCAAATATGTGTACTTTTTTTGGTTTTGTAATAATTTACGGATTTATTGGTTTAATATTTTATTTATTTATTTTTATTTATTTTGTGATTTTTTTTTAATAGTTTAAAAACTTTTTTTTAACTTTTTTTTACATTTTTACTTAGTCCCTGTATGGGACATTAATTTTTATTTTTCTGATCACTGATCTCATGTAATGTAATAGACATATATTACAATACATGAGATCTTCCCTGACTGTTTCAGTCAGAGTCTCCTGTCTGGTATCAGCTACATACAGGCTGAAGCCAGACAGGAAGGACACCATATATGGCAGAGCTGGAGGCGGTCATGTGACCTCCAGCTGCCATAGCAACCCCAGGTCCTCAAACGAAACGGAGGTCTTCGGAGGTAAGTAAGACGACCCCCTCTCTTCCTGCTGTCTCCTATATGCCGCGATCACTATAGATCACAGCATATAGAAGACAGCAAAGGGTTAACATCACTGGGACCTGATCTAATCAGGTCCCGATGATGTACCCTGTCAGAGCTAACGCTCTGCACTGGAATCGCAGTGCTTGCAGGACCCTGGGGGTCCTGAGCACTGCGAGACCACCCACCGTTTTTAAACGTCGGCGCTGCACAGAGCCCGGCAAGCGCCGACGTTTAACTACAGTGGGCGGTCGGGAACCGGTTAAAGGTACTCCTTTAAATGCCTATACAGCTACTGCTGCTTTAAATGTTGAGGATGAGTTATCAGCAGAAGCTTGAAATAAACTGGACTATTTTCACTGTTTTAGAGCTGGGATGCTGAATGTGAATAAATCTTCAATTTGCAGATTAACCCCTTCCCGACATGGCCAGTTTCTGTTTCTTGGTTTTCTGTCCATATAGATCTTTCTTTTTTGTGGGATGAGTTGTACTTTTGTATGACAACATTCATATTCCCATATAATGTACCAGAAAATAGGAAAAAAATTCTAAGTACTGGTAAATTGCAAAAAAAAAAAAAGAACGCAGTTGAGAATTGTTTTTACGGCGTGCATTGTGTGGTAAAAATGACCTGGCAGTAAGATTCACCTTATCCTTACCATTACAATGATGTCAAAACTAGTTTATTATTTAGTGATGAAAAAAAAAAATCAGAAATGTAAAAAAAAATTTTTTATTGTGTTGTCATTTACTGAGACTCGTAACACTTTCAGTTTTTGTTCCAAAGAGCTGTGTGACGTCTTGTTTTTTTGGGGACGACATATAATTTTTATTGATACCATTTTGGGATAGATATGACATTTTGATTGCTTCATACAGCATTTTTTGCTGTATTGTGGTGACCAAAAAACGCAGTTTGGGCATTTTTTATTTTTTTATGTTTATGATGTTTAGTTGTGATGAACGAATTTGTTCAAAATCTGATCTCAAAAGTTAAGTTTGGCACGAATGTGGCACATTCGGATTCATGATCGGAAAGTAGAGCATTTTTACTTAAATGCGGGAAAAATCAGCAACGTTCGGCGAATAAGTGCGGGAAAGTAATTGTGGGCAACTACAGCGTTTTTAAGAGTTTGGCTAGCATAGTGCCTGTGTATGATGAGCGGGGGTACATGTTAGATGAGTGGAGGGACTGGGGAGAGCTCAGAACAGGTCAGATCAGCGGCGCGCTTGTAATCTTTTTTTTCCCTGTAATTTTAAGTGAGGAAAGTGCGGCTAGCCAATCAGAGCGCAGGAAGTATCCACACTGTCCAGACACAAGGGCTTCTGCCATTGGCTGCTGAAATCAAATGTCCTCTCTATATAAAAAGCGGCTATGTTCCCTCAGCACCATTTTATGCATGTCACACTGATAGACGCTGCTTCTGCACCCAGCTCCTGTGTAATGAAAGATATTAGCTAGATAGAAGGGTGCTTGTTTGGAAGTCCAATAGTGTAGATAAGTCCTCTGCTGTATACCTGCAAAATCGACCTTGCAGCACATTTTTTTTTGTGCAATTACTGAGATTCAGATAAATTGTGCTGTATGCACGAGTATCCCGTCTATCTATTTTTTCACTTGCTAATGTGATAAAGCAAGCAAGCCCATGTAGCCCACCTTTGGATTTTGTGGGTTTGAATTTCAGCTGTATGCAGACTCAGCAGAGCTTTTCAGTGCAAAGCACAAAAGCTTTTTTTCATTTGCTAATGTGATAGTGCAAGCTATAATAGCCCACTTTGTAATTTTTTTGGTGGGTGAAATTCAGCTGTTTCAGAGTAAAAAAAAAATATTTTTTTCTGTTGCTAGGCAGAGTCCACAAAAGATTTAGTTGTGTCGCAAACGTGATACACTCTGCTATAAGCCACCTACTATTTTAGTGGCGATGAACTTCAGCTGTTTTCAGATTAAAAAAATAGATTTTTTTCTGTTGCTAGCCAGAGAGCAAAAAATATTTTTTTCTCTTTTTTTCTCACATATGTGTTACACTCTTCTATAAGCCACCTAGTCCTTTAGTAGCGGTGAAATTCAGCTTTATGCAGAGCTTATGCAGAGTAAAAAAATCTATTTTTTGCTGTTCCTAACGTGATACAGCAGGGGACATCTCAGTTTGAAATAGGAGAATATCTCGTATGTTATACAGGCCTCATCCACACTAAAAAAATACTTTGTTAAGTTCCTAACGTTATACAGCAGGGGACATCTCAGTTTGAAATAGTGTGGAGAATATCTCATATGTTATATAGGCCTCATCCACACTAAAAAAATACTTTCTTCTGTTAGCAACGTTATACAGCAAGCCATATCTTACCTTGTCATTTAGTGCTGCTAAAATTCAGGTATGTGCAGAGCTGTTGCAAAGGAAAAAAATCTAATTTTGTTTTGCTAATAGCGTGCTCCTACCACAGTATCTGAGCAACATTAGTGGGAAAAAGAGAGGTCATGGTGGAAGGGAGAATAGGCTTTTTGTGCAAGGTATACGTGGGGTAAGTGGTAATGTTGGTGAAAGCACTAGTGAACCAACACCATCATGTCCTATCCGAAGATAACTGACAACTTCTGTTACTGGACGGGCTACTCCACTCCCTTGCTTTGGCAGCCGCACAGCGATACACCTTGTTGATAAGGGCCAGAAAGAGCAGGTGCTCCAGTGGATGGCAGGCGCTGCTTCAAGTGGCCTCTCCTCTTCTTCCTCCACCTCAACATCACACACAGTACAGTCCACAGAAGTGGCACCCCAATTACCCTTGCTACCCACCGCGTCACAACTGTCCAACTGCCCAACTGACTGTAGCGAACTACAGATGGGCGAGACTGTAGAACTATTCACCATTCTATACCATGGGCATAAGTGTACTCCAAACATTCACAGAGTCAGGAAGAGAAGGAAAGCATCTGCACCGATGCCCAAAATTTTTTAGGTTGGATTTGAGGCAGGATGAAGTAGAGTCTGAGCAGGTTCCCGACCCTCGTCACCAAACGTTAACCACCGGGGAGAGAGGTGATCGTGATGAGACTCAGATACCTGAGGCTCATGCTAACTGTACTGTGCGGTCAGGGTAACAAAAGGAGATGGGTCACTCTGAGGGGGAGGAATCGGATAACACATTGGATTATGACGAGGTTGAAGATCCTACTTGGTGTGAACCCAGAGTCACGCAGCCGAGTAGCTCATCTGAAGAGGTGGAGGAGGAAGACGAGTAGGTTACCTTTCACCCTATGGAGCAGACACGGAGTGATGTAAGCATAAGAGCACTGCATCCTTAGCCACAACTGTGGCCAGCAGCAGTTGTGGGTCTGCAGCTCCCAGGGACAGCAAGGATTGCCTAGCCTGGGCCTTTTTTGTCACCGCAAAGGATGAGCCAACTCATGTTATTTACACATTTTGCGATAAAAAACTCAGTATAGGGAAAAAGTGCAATAATTTGACTGCTACATGCATGAACCTTCACATGCGCACACAACATGCATTACGCTGGGAATCTCACTGCACTTAAATGCGGACCAGCAGACCTCAACCACCATCAGCTGCCCCATCAACCGCACCCGCTGCTTCTTTCTCCTCCTCTGTTACCGTGCCAAGTATTGTCACACAGGTCTCCCACCGCAGAACCTCCAGTTCTCTATCCGCTCCAGTTAGGCTGAGTGAGAACCAGTCAGCTATAACGGAAGCGGACATGCCTGCTGTGTTTGTTTTCACCGAGCACACCATATGTTTCTCAATCCACCGTAACATCTGCGCCTGCACCTCACTCACGGTCCAGCAGTTTGTCTGTTTCACTGTACTCTGGTCTCTTAGCACTGCAGCCAGCCCTCGGTCCCGCAGTTGTGGTCATCTAAAAGATTGTTTCATTGTACACATCACAAAGCTAAGAGGTTGAACTCCACCATCTCCAATCTGTTGGCCACGGAAATGCTGCCTTTCCGCCTGGTAGATACAGATGGTTTCCGAAAGCTGATGGCTGTCACAGTTCCCCAGTACCAGTTGCCCAGTCGCCATTACTTCTCTAAGAAAGCTGAGCCTGTGCTACACCAGCATGTCGCAGACAACATCACCCATTCCTTGACTAAATCTATGTCTGCCAGGGTGCATTTCATCACAGACACCTGGACAAGTAAGCATGGTCAAGGGCGTTATATCTCTCTGACTGGGCACTGAGTGACTCTGGTGGTGTTTAGTTAATAGCATGCTCCTACCACAGTATCTGAGCAACAGGAGTGGGAAAAAGAGAGGTCATGGTGGAAGGGGGAATAGGCTTGGTGTTCAAGGTATACATGGGGTAGGTGGTAATGTTACTGAAAGCACTAGTGAACCAACACAAACAGGTCCTATCCAAAGACAACTGACAACTTCTACTACTGGACGGCCTACTCCACTCCCTTTCTTTGGCAGCCACACAGTGATACGCCTTTTTGATAAGGGCCAGAAAGAGCAGGTGCTCCAGTGGATGGCAAGCTCTGCTTCAAGTGCCCTCTCCTCTTCTTCTTACACCTCAACATCACACGCACTATGGTCCACAGAGGTGGCACCCCAATTACCCATGATTCGCCCCGCATCACAACAGTCCAACTACCCAATTGACTGTAGCGAACCACAGATTGGCGAGTCTGTAGAACTGTTCACCCATACTATACCATGGGCATCAGAAGTGTACTCCAAGCAGTCAGAGTCAAGAGGAGGAAAGCATATGCACCGATGCCCAAATTTTTTTTAGCTTTGATTCGGGGCCGGACAGAGTAGGATCCGAGCAGGTTCCTGACCCTCGTCACCAGACGATAACCGCAGGGGATGGAGGTGATCCCGATGAGACTCAGATACCTGAGGCTGATGCAGACTGTATGTAACGGGTCTGGGAGGCGGAACCTCTGAGCAACTATACAAGGGGGCGGTCCTTGTAAGGAAGCGGGTGGCTCCCAGGGAAGATGGGCAGGTAGTCACGGCAAGTGACAGGGACAGTCTCTGAGTAGAAGGACGGGTACTCACGTCAAGTGACAGGGACAGTCTCTGGGTAGAAGGACAGCAGGCAGGTGGCTGGTGAGCGCTCTCAGGTGAGCGGGCGAGAGTCTTTGGACAGGCAGGTGGTCACGGCAAGTGACAGCAGAGCCTCCAGGTAGGCTAGCAGGCAGGTAGCAGGTGAGCGCTCCCAGGTGAGCGGGCAAGAGTCTCTGGACGGGCAGGTGGTCACGGCAAGTGACGGCAGAGCCTCCAAGTAGGCTAGCAGACAGGTAGCAGGTGAGTGCTCCCAGGTGAGCAGGCAAGAGTCTCTGGACAGGCAGGTGGTCACGGCAAGTGACGGCAGAGCCTCCAGGTAGGCTAGCAGGCAGGTAGCAGATGAGCGCTCCCAGGTGAGCGGGCAGGCTGGTCCATAGACAGACTGACAGGTGTCGGAAGGCAGACCGTCGGACCGCAGGCTTGCAAGCAGGTAAACGGATATCAGGCAGGTATCAAGCAGGAATCTGGCAGGTGACTGGCAGGTAACAGGCAGGAATCTGGCAGGTGACTGGCAGGTAACTGGAAACGGGACCTGAGGGCTGAAGCAGAGTGAAGGCTTTGCAACAACATTGCCCGGGCACCTCCATTTTGGAGGAGGTGCCTTAAATATGGGAGGTCCTCCGGCAATTGGCCGGGGACTCCTTAGGACGGCGCGCGCGGTCCCTTTAAGAGAGGGGGAGCGCGCGCGCGCGCGCCCTAAGCACACTTCCGGGGAAGGAGCGCGTGCCGGAAGCAGCGGGGAGAGAAGCGCTGGAGGATGCCGCGCCAGGAGCGGCGAGGTGAGAGGGACGGCGCCTCTGCCTAGTACGGGGCAGAGACGCCGATGCTACACTGTACTGTGCTGTCAGGGCAACAAGGGCACCATACACCGCCCTCTCTCAGCACTGCAGCCAGCCCTTGGTCCTGCAGTTTTGGTCACGTAAAAGATTCTTTCATCCTATGCATGACAAAGCTAAGAGGTTGAACTCCACCATCTCCAATCTGTTGGCCATGGAAATGCTGCCTTTCCACCTGGTAGATACAGATGGTTTCCAAAAGCTGATGGCCGTCGAAGTCCCCCAGTACCAGTTGCCCAGTCGCCATTACTTCTCTAAGAAAGCTGAGCCTATGCTACACCAGCATGTCGCAGACAACATCACCCATTTCTTGTCTAAATATATGTCTGCCAGGGTGCATTTCACCACAGACACCTGGATAAGTAAGCATGGCCAAGGGCATTACATCTTGCTGACTGGGCAGTGGGTGACTCTGGTGGCTGTGGGGGCAGGCGGGGAACGGGCTGCTCCACAAATCTTGGAATCCCCAAGGCTTGCAGAAGAAACCTCTGTATTTCCCATTTCCTCTACTGCTTCTGCGTCCTCCACCTCCTCTAGGGCATCCACCTGCGCACTCAACCTCTGCCTTAACGAGATATGCATTCTAAGGGTGCAGAGCGAATCTATACCACCTCCGTACTGCACAGTCAGGGCTCACCGGAATCAGGCAGTCTTAAAATTAATATGCCTTGGAGATCGCAGTCATACAGGTGAAGAGTTGTGGGCAGCTCACCAGGCTCAGTTTGAGCAATGGTTGTCTCCGCTGAACCTAGAGCCAGGGAAGGCCGTGTGCGATAACGGTACGAACCTGTTAGCGGTCCTAGGCCGAGGCAAGCTCAGACACGTGCCTTGCAAAGCTCACATCCTTAACCTGGTGGTACAGCGATTTCTCCGCCACTATCCTGGCCTGGATGAGCTGCTTCACAAAGTACGGAAGCTGTGTGCTCACTTCCGCTGTTCGCACCCCTCAGATCATCGACTTTCATTGATACAGAGGTCTTTGTCCGTGCCAGTTAACAGGTTGATCTGAGATTTGCTGATGCGGTGGAATTCCACTCTGCACATGTTGCAGCGAGTGTGGCAGAAGCAACAAGCTCTGACGCAGTATGTCATGTTGTATAGACTGGGCCATAGATTAAGGACCTCTACACCCTTCTGCACAGTTTTGAAATGGCTACTAAACTGGTTAGTGCTGACGACGATGCCATTATCATCATCACTATTCCGGTCAGCTACATGCTGGAGCAGACTTTGAATAACCTGCTTCAGGAATTGGTGGTCCCAGAAGAAGTGTAGGAGGTGGAAGGGATGAGAATGTCTCAAAGTTCCACACTTTTGTCACACAAGCGGATGCCAAGGGCCGAGGAAGTAATGGAGGAGGAAGAGGTGATGGGCGAGCAGCAGTCAGAGGATGAAGAGGATAATCATCCCCTCTCGGTTGAATGTGGCTGCCAGGAGGGGATGGAGGAAGCAAGCATAAGTGTTACGCAGCCCACAATACAGCCTGGCTTTGGACCTCCTGGAAGAGCCCGACATATGAGTGCCTTCTTGATGCACATGATCCCCATATAGTTAGGATTCAAAATAATGCTGACTACTGGGTTGCCACTCTGTTAGATTGAAATTATAAGAGTTAATTTTGCCAGATGCTTCCCACCCTGGAAAGGGACCCGCTTATGTTAGAGTATCGAAACAAGCTTTTAAGCAACCTTAATAGAACTTTTCCCCAAGATAGCTGCGAGGCACTCAGTGTGCATCGCAGCTGTAGTCTTTCGGCACATCAGTTTGTCAATGCCAAACCATTAGCAGCCGCAGCATAGTAAGTAGCAGATGCAATTTCTGTGAGTCCTTTCACACATTTTTTAGACCACCCCGTGCAACCAGCACAACAGAGTAGTAGTCTGACACGTGGTGAATGACTGGAGAGGATGGTGGAGGAGTATCTAGAGCTTAATATGAATACCATCAGGGAGGATTTGGACCATTTTACATTTTGGTCTTCAAAAATGGATGAATGGCCTGAGCTCACCTGTCATGCTTTGGAGGGTTTATCATGTCCGGCAGCCAGTGTTCTCTCAAACGTGTCTTCAGCGCTGCTGGTGGTGTCTTGACGGTTAAGTGCAGCCGGCTGTCCCATGAAAGTGTAGACTGCCTAACTTTCATCAAGATGAACAAGTCATGGATCTCCAAGGACTTTTGCACCCCAATTGCAGACTGTACAGAGTGGGCGATGTTGTCGTTTTTAATGTGCTGCATTGATCTTGCGGAATTGCAGTCTGTGATATGGCTTATGTGCCTGTTCTTGCTGCTGCTGCAGGTTTTAGGCCCTAATTTTGGGAACTCTGGAGAATCCTGTTTGGGTCTCCATCTATTGGGTTGGCTGTAGTGGAAGAGGTTTTGGTCTCCTTTGCGATAGTTATACTCTAGTGAAATTGATGCCACTTCGGTGGTGTTAGGCCGTCATTTAGGGAAATGTGAACACTCCTGGTTAGGTCTCCATCTCCTGGGTTTTCTGTACTGGAAGAGGTGTGGGTCTTATTTACACTATTTGTACTATAGTGAAATTGATGCCACTTTGCTGGTGTCTGCCACTAATTTTTGAAAATCTGGGGAATCCTCATTGGGTCGCCATCTATTGGATTTGGCTGTAGTGGAAGAGGTTTTGGTCTCCTTTGCAATACTTATACCCTAGTGAAATTGATGCCACTTTGTTCGTGTTAGGCCCTTATTTAGGGAAATGTGAACACCCCTGGTTTGGTCTCCATCTCCTGGGTTGGTCGTAGTGGAAGAGGTTTTGGTCTCCATCCATTTGTATAGTTATACTGTAGTGAAATTAATTATTTGGTGCAGATATTGTTCTCCATAAAGGGGTACACAAACATGATAAACTCAAAATTGGTTTTCAATAAACAACCATCAGCCACCCCATCAACTGCATCTGCTGCTTCCTCCTCCTCCTCCTCTGTTACTGCGCCAAGTATTGTCACGCAGGTTTCCGAACGCAGAAGCTACCGTTGTGTATTCGCTCCAGTCAGGCTGAGTGAGAGTCCGTTAGCTGTAACAGAAGCAGACATGCCTGCTGTGTTTGTGTCACTGAGCACACCACATGTTTCTCAATCCACTGAAAAATATCCACCTGCACCTCACTCACGGTCTAGCAGTTTGTCCGTTTCACCGTACTCCACCCTCTCTCACCACTGCAGCCAGCCCTTGGTCCCGCAGTTTCGGTCGCATAAAAGATTGTTTACTCCTACACATGACAAAGCTAAAAGGTTGAACTCCACCAACTCAAAGGAAGAGTCTTAAGCCCTAATTTTTTTAAATGTGAACAGTCTTGATTGTGTCTCCATCTACTGGGTTGGCTGTAGTGTAAGAGGTGTCGGTCCTAATTATACTCTTTCAGGGGTGGATTAAGAGTAGCAAGGGCCCCGGGCAGTTTAGAAGGCGCGGCCCCCCCCCCCAGACACCCCCCCTCAACACACACCTGATTTATCACGTGACATGTCACATGATCCCCTGTGATAGTTCACGTGAAATTAATTTGCCACAATATTAATTATAATATTTTTTTTTTAGGCTGTGTGCCCACTATGCGTTTCTTAAGCGTTTCCGCAGCGGCAATTGCGCTGCGGAAATGCTTAAAAAACGCTTGGTAAAAGGCCTGCCATGTTCCCCAATGATAATCCCCATGTACTGTGCACATGCTGCAGAAATTTCCGCTGCGGATTATCATTGCGGAAAAATCCGCAGCATTACCAATTATTTTGCGGAAGCGCGGCGTTTTCGCCGCCATTGACTTGCATTAGAACGCATGGAATCTGCATCCCTGCATCTGTAGATGCGGAATCCAAGCGTTTCAATGTGCGGATGGTACCCGGGTGTGGAGGACAGGAGACTCTCCTCCGGACCCGGGTACCATAGAACCTGTAAAAAAAAGAATAAAATAAAAAATAAATATTATACTTACCGTCTGATGGCCCCCGGTGTCTTTATCCGATGCGTCCTGGCTCCCCGGCAGCTCGCGATGGTCTGAAAAGGACCTGTCGTGACGTCATTTGGTCATGTGACGGGTCATGCGACCGCTGATGTCGGCAGGCCATCAGAAGGTAAGTATATATTTTTTATTTTTTACCATTCTTTTACGGTCACACTATATAAATCCATGCTGGTTGCCGGTTGCATGGATTT